>NC_133664.1:56238577-56464903 GCF_037893015.1 Macrotis lagotis | reverse complement strand
CCTTCATGGAAATGCCCCAACTCTTGTGCTTCCGGCTTATGTAAGCCAAGAATCTAGAAATACAGGAACATAAAATAGGCAAAAATGAATGGCTTTTGTTTTATTTAAATACCAATGATAGAAACAGTTGTTCAGTACATCCAATTTACATATTGGGAAAGCTCATGAACATTCCTTTGAGTTCCCAAGACCAGTATGTTCTGATGAAATGTTTCCAGTTATACCATAAGCTTCAGTATGTATTAAGTACAACAATACTGAAAACTAAGGAATTAGTTTAGACATTGAATCTATAATAAGGAGAATTGTTCTTCAGCTTTACAGTCAAAGGTATTACCTTTTTTCTCTACATTCCCAATGCTTTAGCTGGGGAATTCTCTCCCCCAAATTGGTGCTATTTCAATTTTCCCAATCAGTTCTTTTGAGTAAAGGAATAGATTTAAATCTAAGAGGTTCCTTTCTTGCTACATGATGATTCTACTTAATTTAATTCATACCAGCAAATATTATTAAATTCCAGTAATTAATTCTGCTAATAAATGCCAGGAAAAATGAAAGTCCCAGCCCTCAAGGAGCTTACATTCTATTGGTAAAGAAAAGTGATACATGTCAAATGGTTTATCTTTCCTGGTTGCATTTAACAAAGTTGTGAGGCTAATCACTTCCTACTGAATTTAAGCAGAAAATGGATGCATTCACTCATTCTCTTTTTTGGAAGGGTATTATTCACATTTGTCTACTTTGCCCTCCTTTTTCTACAGTAATATATAGGAACTTAGTCTCTTTAGGCTAGAAATAGAATGACAAAGCCAAATCTGGATACAAAGGGAAGTTGGCTAATTTAAGCTTGACATCAAAGTACACAATGAGACTTAAATCCAGGTCTTCCTGATTCTAAGACCAACCTCTAATCACAATTGTTGCCTCTCCATTTCTCTATGCTAGCAGATGTTAATCACACTTTGTCCATGACCAAAGGTAAATTTTAGTATTTTTGTGGGATGAGTAGGAGTAGATTAGTATCCATGACCACCTGGGCTAGTTCACTATAGAAAGGTGTGAGCAAACTCTTTACAAATGGATCTACCAGAGCATTGGTCTTTGATGCCATTAGCTCCAGTAAGGAGCTGGCAGAGCCTACCCTAGTATCTTGCTTATTCTTGAAGTCCACTAATCTGATGTTAGGCACTTAGTCATTGTTTGCTGACTAATGAAGTGTTGTCCTTCATTCTTGAAGAAAACCGTGACATCAGGGAGATGAAGCCAAGACAAACTCATGAATTAGATTGGAGAGAGGGGGGTGCTCTGCCAAGTCACCAGCTTTACTTTCTCCTCCAGAGCCATCCATGTCCAGCGGCCAGATATGGATCAGGATGACTGGAAATGGCCCTGGATGTGAGGAAACCAGAGCTAAGTGCCTTCGCTAACAAGTGTTGTCAGGTCCTCCTGCCTTCAGGACTGGGAATCTATCCACTGAACCACCTAGTTACCCCTAATGATTGATTAGTTGATTGATTAAAGAGTCAGTAGGTCAAAAGTTTCAATGAGCTCTTAAAGGACATATTTCATATTATTCCACAAGGCTTTCTCTCTGGGCAACTTTCCATCCTGGGGTAATCATAAGAAAGTCTACAAGTGCAATTTGCATTAGGCAGAGAATCCTGGGAGTTCTTTTCTTCAGGTTTCCTGGTGAAAAATTCTAAGGGCTTCACAATGCTGCCAGTAGGCTGTATAGCTAACTCCAGATAGGGACAGGGCCAAGACTTTGCTTTCCAATATGCTCAGAGACCTGTCTTATTCACTGAGAAAAGTCAGAGTAAGGTATTAAAGGGCTTCATATTGACTTTACTCTCCTCCCTTACCATTGTGAAAAAGGGCCAAAGGGTTTCTATTCACCAGGGCCCATTTGCCATTTATCTAAATAACCTTCTGAGGCTTTAAGAAAGAGAAATGACTTCTCCAGGGGTTAAACATTTTTTAAAAGAAAACAAGAAATAGGGTAGTTACCTGAGGAATCAGATGGAGCAGGGCATCACCAGAAAGGGTTCCAACAGCTAAACCCACAAAGAGTTGTAAAACAAGCTTATAGTTTTCCTCACAGTTGCTGAAAAGGATTAGAGTCGTTCCGAACAAAGACCCCACCGTGATGAGCAAAACAGCAGCTGTGCTATAGCCATATTCTAGATTAAAAGGAGATGAAAATGTCAGTTACTCCCTATTCGTTCTCCTATTGGGCATAAAGTCAAGATTCAACACTAGACCAGAGATAGAATATTCAATAAGAAAATGGAGAAGAAGATGAAGCATTTCCATTTCTTTCCAGTAGATGAATGGTTCATAGGGTTTCTACCACTTCCCAGGGACTATGACATTTCAGTCCCACTTTGGGGATGTCGGACAAACCTCCATAAAAGAGGTTGTTTTGAAACAATAGTTAGCTCAAAACAGAATGTTCAGGAGAAGATTAGATAACATCAAGAGAGGAAGTAAGGGATTTACAAGGGAGCTGTTCTTTGATCCTCCAAGACCATCTATTTGGTAGGGCCAGACCAAATGGAGGAATTAAACTCCATTTCATTTTCTGTATCTCAAAGAATTAAGTTATTATGTGTCCCAAGGAACTAAGACCTGGGAAAAAATCAGTAGGGGGGTCACCTGAGTGCCAACTTTAAACCTTTGAGCTGAATGGACCAGAAATCCTAGCATATAATAAGCACTAATAAATGCTTTTTTGAATTTATTTATATATTATTTGAATTTATGAAGCAACTAAGAGACTTGGAGAGTGTTAAGAATGTAATATCTGTTGTAAAAATGCTGGATAATATATTTTCTAATTGTAATACACTCCCACAGTAGGGCTTCCTGTGTCAGATGAGGAAAATGGACTACCTTTAAAAAGTGTATATGTAAGATAGATCCTAGACCCTAGGGAAAAAAGAGATTCTGCCTCATTTAGTATCCCACCCTCTACTCTGGATCAAGTTTTAAGCAAGTAGAAAGCTTATATGATAAACACTGAAGCCTTTACAACTTAAGTAACGAAAGGGAAAATAGTATTGCAGGTTTGTTAGTCAGAACAGGTCAACAGAAATATGGAAAGACATTTGGAAGGAGGAAATACTTAACAGTGGAAAGGAAGAAAATGGGATCAGGAGCTGGATAGATTACAAAAAAAATCCAAACCAGCAAGTTACCTTAAGCAAGAAAATAAGGTTTTAAAAAAGCAAGATGGAGAAAGGCACAAACTATCCAAGGAACTATTATAGAGGGAACAAGAATTTAATCAGAAAAACAGAGATCAGACTTCTACTTGTGAATATTAACTGATAAAAAGTGATCTCTATATTCTGCTTTAGCAATTTTAGAATATCAGGAAGAAGCAAAAGAAATGAACTTACTTTGATCATCAGCTAGTAATGAACTTAGAACAGATAATGGGTCATTTTACTGACAAAATTTTCATGAGGTTTGGCTGAGTAGGGGAGAATGACTAAGGAGAATTAGGAAAGAATACCATAAGGAGACTTCTGAGGATATTTGCTTTACTTGGGTCAGTAATAAACTGAACCCTGGAGGGATAAAAAGAAAAACAAAAGAAAGTCCCTGCTCTCAAAAATAAAAGATGTTGAAAAAACAAGTTTGAAAGGAAGGGGAGTTCTGGGCATGGGGGCATAATAATGTCCTTCAGTCAGGTGAAAAATGGTGTCTGCCCTAGACTCACCCAATGTCTACTCTATCCTTTCCATGGGAGATAATGAGGAGGTATGAGTTTCAGAGCTGATTTGATCTTTTAAGAAGTTAAATTTTTCAATATTTTGGAAAAATTCAGAGGAATCGTCAGGTGAGAAGTTATAAGGTATGTATGGCTAGGCCTCCTTAAATAGAGTACCTGAAAAGAAGCTCATGGATGTCTACCCTCCATCTTTTCTAGTCAGAGAAAGTAAGGAGTTTAGGCATCAAGTGTTTTCTGAAGACACTTACTTCTCAGGAAAAGAATCAACAATTACATTTTAACTTGACTTTGGGGATGTCCAATAAGCCTCCAGGGGAATATGTTATGTAATGTTGATATTATTTAATAACACTTGGTGACTAGCAGAACAATCTGGAACATTCCAGAATGTTCTAGGATGAAGGTAAGGTCAGAAGTGAAAAGCAAGTAGAGGAACATCTACTTTTGAGGAGGATGAAGTTTTTCTTCATCAGTTTTAATGAGCTGGCACTCTGTCCCAGTAAGAGAGAGAAAAATAAAAGAAATTAAGAAATTTCTTTTAAAGAAGGGAAGCCATAAGTCTGAGGAGCAAGAATTTTGAAGAGACAAATCCAGTAATTAAATATATTGCATAGTTGAATAACATAGTAGGTTAAGGAAGCTTTGGAATCCTGCTGGGATGTGGGAAACACTGGGGGGAAGCCCAAGAGATTGGGGTTACCAGAGACCCAATATCATAAAATTTGCTTTTTGAGTTGCTTATTAAAAATTTGAGATGCTTTATTCACAAGAGAAATTGGAATAAATCACTGGTCAAAGTCCACAGAAGAACAAGAAGCAATATTTCAGGCAAGAGTCAAGATGACTGTGGAAAGAATTTAGAAAGGGATATATAGCATGAACCAAGTGGGACAGTGATTTTTCCTCAGCAACAATCTGGAGAACCCATATTCCATGATTGCAAGGTTTCTATGACCACAAGCAAAGATTTCCAGGTATTACTCTCCACTGAATGGAACTTTCTCCAAAGTGGTGAACATCCTGGCAGGATGGGGAGGATTTGATGGAGCTGGAGAGAAGTTTTCTAGTGAAAACTTTCTGTTTTATAGGTACTGGATGACTGACAGATTCTAATTAAGGAAAATTGGCTAAATTCCTTCCTTGCTATTGTCCCTTAAGTAAATGTTTTTTTAGGAATGATTTTAGAGTTCAGTGCTAAATCTGAGTCTTTGTGTGTGTGTGTGTGTGTTTAAATGTAGGAATATCAGTGTGTCAGAGTTAATTTGGTTTGGGATAAGTATGGTGTCTTTCTTTAGCAATGGAAAAGTGGGAATGAAGTGGGAACTTACAAATTACATAATGCTTCTCTCTACAGTTGAAGAATCAGGGGGATGCTGTCATTTTTAGTGGAGGAAAAATAATCAAATGGGTCCATGCATTTTGATCTGAATTTAATTGGGAGGAGGACTCATTGAAATGGAAGATCCTTGTCTTCTGAATTAAAAAATGAGGTTTTGTATTAGAAAATGTTATCAGACTTACCTTCTTATACCTGTACAGCACAGGACAGTAAAATTCAGAGCCTAAATTAATTGCATTATAGGGCTACTTATTAATTAGGATATGAGTTTCTCTGCATTGCGAATTTCTGTCTAAAAGGAAGCAACTAAATGAAGCTTTCAGATCAGAGCATGAGTTGGCAAATGACTACATGATGATTAATTGTTTTTCTATATTTTGCATTTGGTTAAGTTAATCAGAACTTTTTGTATACACACACATACATAATATGTTTAAATTGATCTGAAAGTTGAAAATTATAATGTTATGGAAAATAAGCTTTTACAAAAATTCTAATTGTATTCATTTTGCTAGTTGAGGTGAAATTGATTTTACCTATTTGATTGACTTTCATTAAGGTCCCATCTATGCTGCAGGGGTACACAGTGAATTGATTCAATTTTCTGTGATGATTTTTGAAGGCAACCCACATAGAATGCCAAAATTCAGACATGGCCCTGGGGTATTTTATCCATATGCATCATTTGGACAGGTATTTGAGTTAATCTTAATAGGCTGTAATAAGGAGTGATAAATTTTTATTTTTATGTTTTGCATTATAAATAGGGTTAATAAGAATGGGTATGAGCAGACAACAACATATAATCTCAAAAGAAATTTAAAGACTTGGAAGACTAGGAGTAAAAGAGAGCAGCAAAGAACTAAATGATAGGAAGAAAAGATGGTTGAAATGGATAAATAGATAAATAGAATGCTCCCCTGGTATCCTCACAATATCAGGAGAAGGGAAGAAGGACTTCATTGGATGGGCATAGTGAAATGAACTTATGGAATAACATGGATCAAAGTTACAAGAGATGAACAGACATGGCTGCACTGAGATCTGTTTCACTGAAAGGAATATCTAGATCAATAATATTATGTATCCATTTGAAAACTGGTAACACTGATGGTATCTGGTATCTATTTCTAAAACTGGGAAGTGGGATCCTATTTGAAGATTTGAATTCAATGATTCTGAAAAAATCTGCTATAGAAACACCACAGACTTTGTAAAACTGATTTTAACTAGCAAAGCTCAGGTAAGATCACATTCTCATTTTCTCTACCTGTCCCTTTTTGAAGGAAGTAAATATTAAGGGGGTGAATAGTCTTAGAAAAGTGTGATGTGGCAACTGAAGGTTCAATGGACCACTCAAGATAAGTCAAAATTGGATCTGAATTGGTTTTAATAGATAAACTAGATTTGAGGACCAGAATCCCTAATTAAGAAATGTTAAGATAAGTGATGTTGGATTGTAAATAACTATAATACTTTCATTATCATATTTATTTGTGTTTTATCTTTTGTAGTTAATTAACATTTAGGTTGAGTTTGGACTTAGGAATACATGCAACTCCCTTTGAACCTATTAAATGGGACATATGTGAAATGAAAACTAGGAATTTTCTTGGACATTCATCCCGGAAGCCAAAACAAAAACAGTGACACATAGAAATGAAGAAGGACTCTAGATACCATTGGTTCCAGAAAAATGAGAAGGCTGTGGCTACTAGAGAAGAAAGAGAATGTGTTTCTTTGTCTAAGGGACTATTTTAGAGTTGGAAACATTAGGATATAACATTTGCAACACTATATTTAGAACTGTGTTAACAATGAAAGGTTTTGATAAGAAGATGTTAAGGAAGTGGGCCTTTTTCTGCTTAGCGAAATATGGCAATATTTACTTCGTTACCAATTTTCATTTATTTCATTTTCATTTGAATTATTCCATTATTAATTTTCTATTGACACCATATTCCTTTACAGCTAATTTTTTAGGTTTTTTTTGTAAGGCAAATGGGGTTAAGTGGCTTGCCCAAGGCCACACAGCTAGGTAATTATTAAGTGTCTGAGACCGGATTTGAACCCAGGTACTCCTGACTCCAGGGCCAGTGCTTTATCCACTGTGCCACCTAGCCGCCCCCCTTTACAGCTAATTTGAAGAATGTGATGTGCATAACACACCTCTTAGCCATTCCTCCTGACAATTATAGGTCTCAGGAAAAGGAATGAAAGTGATTCATGTTATTGAAACAAGGAGTCTATTTTCTGGCAGTCATAGAATTGCAGTCCATCGATTAAAAGCTTTCTTAACCCTTAACAGGGTAAAGCACACCTTCAATGGCCCTTAGATCTGGCTTATGGTACACAAGGCTTCAAAAGCATCTGATTTGTATTGTGATATATGTAATATGTAGTTTGCTATATTGTGTATATTGTTGCTATGATGTATTATGTCACTGTATCTTATATTTCTATAATTTATTAACTTATCATGCTATGTTAAGAAGATAAATTCATGAGAACATAGAGAAAGCAGAGATCAAAGTCATATTCATAATTTTATAGTTAGCATTTATGGAATGCCTACTATGTGCTAAGGGCTTTACCAATATTATCTCATTGGATTTTCACAAGGATAGATGCATAGAAAAAAATAGGCAAATGAAGGTCAATGGAAGCAGAGATAGGAGAAATGTTTCTATATGAAAATACTAGAGACTACCTGGAGATCAAGGAGACAAATATTTTAAAAAATAAAAAGATTACAAATCTAATAATGGTATTACATTTTATGTATTATATGATCTGGTGCATCTAGTAAATGGTGTTTGTTTATGCATTGTGTTATATAAATTGATTTATAAATATAATATTTTGCTCTATATCTTACATATTACATGTGATATTTACATTAGGATAATATACTATTATGCTTCTTTATGCCATTTCTTTCTTTATGCCTGTCCCATATTCGGTATTATTTGTTAGGCTTTATAGTTTGATTCGTTAAATGTTGCATCTTAATTGGTTCAGTTCAACCAGGATATGAGCATTACATTTTGTATTATATATTTTATGTTATAGTTTAAATTGCTCTATGATGGCCTTTGATTTATTTTATGCCATGTTATGATATAGTTTATATCATATGCTACATATTACATGTTATTATAGTGGCATGGGCATGACTGAATTTTAATAATCAAAGACATTATTAGCCCCTTGTTTTGACTGCAGGTTTTGCACTTTCAAGGACCAACACTTTTTCATTCATGTCTTCATATTTTCTGTGATTATCTATGATATGTTAAGTGTGTTGTTATATATGGTAATGCAGAAAACTCATGCTATGTGATTTGTTCTATCATTCTATGTAACACTTGTATTTCTTGAATTGTTTTTCTTATATGTGAATGTTAAATGTGTGTGTATATATATATATATATATATATGCCATATTTATCATGTTATTTGTAACTAGGGATACGCTACTAAATATTTATCAAACTGACTTTAGTGAAAAAAGTAGCCACAACTCACTTTAAGTTTCATGGACATTACCAACATTTCACCCACCACTTTAAGTCTAGATAATCAACAAAGTGAATAATTAAGCAAGGATTTATAGCACTTGCTAATTTTTGAGGTGTAGATGTTCATATTGAAAATTGAATGATCAGTTCCAGGAGTTGGTACCACATGACTTCCTCCCACCCCTATGTGGAATCATATTTTTAAGCCTCCCCAGGACTACCAAAGTGAAGAGTCCATAGGGAGACTTGAGAAACTAAGAGATGTATGCATAAACTTCTCTGAGTTATAATGTTTCCTCTTCCTTTGCCTTCAGAGAGATTTCTGGCAAGAGATGGGATTTCCCCCCATAGCTGAGGTAAGGGAGGAAGAGGAATATGACTTGGAAACTTCATGCTTTTCCTGTCATGAAGAAAGTAGACCAATGGCATTGTAGGGGAAAGTAAAGTGTGAATCAAAATGTCTTTGGAAAACCACTCATGGAAGAGATCATACGTGTGATGTAAGTCAGATTAAAGCAGAATTGGAGGGGCGGCTAGGTGACACAGTGGATAAAGCACTGGCCTTGGAGTCAGGAGTTCCTGGGTTCAAATCCGGTCTCAGACACTTAATAATTACCTAGCTGTGTGGCCTTGGGCAAGCCACTTAACCCCACTTGCCTTGCAAAAAAAAAAAGCAGAATTGGAAGAAGCCTGGATAAAAAGAGAGCAGTGGGAAGAAATAGAGAGCAGTGAAGCCCAACATCACAGCTGGTCTTTTTGAGATCAAAAGGAATTCCACAACACAATTACCTCCTTCCTTATTTCCTCAGAGCACTTGTTGAAGAAAAGTTTAATGGATATATAAACCTTCACAATCCCATTCCTTTCCATTTACATCAGAGTAGGAGAAGGGATGCAGGGAAGGAAAATCAGCACAAGTTGCAGCAGACTGTTATTTAAATGTTATTATTTCTCTTCGATTGTTCACTAGAGTTTCCTATACTATCTGATTGAATTAACCACAATCTTTTTTTGATAATCATTTGGCCATGAAAAAAAAAACCCTTGAATCTTATGAGTTTTAGGGGCAGTTATGATTGGATTAGGGAGTGAAGCTGCAAGATATTGGGTCGAATGAATTGAAAAGAGAGGTATTTTCTATTTTAGATAATTTTCAGTATATTTCAAATCATACCTTCTAGACTTCTGTTGAACTTTGACTCTTTGAACTAGTCAGGCAAGAAAAATGGAGCAGGATAGGATAATGAGGGGGTAAAGGTGAAAGTTGGTTACCTATAGGGAATGATAGCACCTTTTGGTAGCAAACCAGTATGGCACACCCCCTTCCACTGCTCTCTTTTGACCAGAAGAAGTCAACCATCCTTTAATATGCCTACCTTTTGGCATCTAGATAAATGTGTACTGTTAACTCATGCTATGTGTTACATTTTGTTGTAAGTTTTGCATTTTTATGGAGTGATATCTTGTATGTGTTTGGTTGGATTGTATTCTATTGTGTTAGGATGTACTGTATATTTTGTCACATGAAGTTTTCTTGATGGGATGAGTTATGTGGTAATATGGCCTGTTGGTGTTTATGACATGTTAAAATTAATAATTGACTGTGAGTTAAATATTCCAAAATGTAGGCAAAGACAGGGGTAGAGATAAATAGAATGTTAATGTTTTTTCTAGTGAGGAATTGAAATTATTCTTTGGCTCTTGAGTTAGTGTTCATCAGTTTGACCCTAACCTCCTAAGAATCTAAATTACTGTATCTTTAGGGCCATAACTGGTCAGGGTCCAAAGCTGGCATTTTTAGGAGGGTGATATTCTCCTCTTATCTGGGAATGGTGAAACAGAACAGTTTCCAGAGCAGGCTGGAGACAGGGTGCCAATAATTAAGTAGCAGTATAATTAACTAATTTCAGAATGAGGGACAGATATATAAATTGGGTATTCTGATTAAAACTCCAAAAACTCCTGCCTTGCTGCAGTGAAGGTAGAGGTTATATAACAAAATCACAAGTGGGAAGAGAGGAAAGGTGGATCACAACATAATCAATTCTAAGGCTTGAGTAGTTTCTCATGCAAGTCTATGCATGCAGGATAATAGGCATAATAGTTCTCAGGGAAAAATTCTCAATTTGGGGGAATCATTTATTTTCTTTGGGTACAGGAACAGGATCTATAGTTTTTAATTCACTTCACTTAACATAGGCAGGTGTAGTAAAATGGAAGAATGATCTTTTGTCAAGATTGAATAATCACCTTGAGCTCCATTACATCTGACTCTGAAACCAGAGTCTGCTGGAAAAATGAATCTCTAAAAACTAAATTAGTAGTAAATTCATCACACAAATAATATGGCTCAATATGAAAATCATAATTTTATTTTTTACCAAATATAAATATACATACAAATATGTGTGGGTATATCTATATCTTTATATTCTCCATCATATATGTTCCTTCCAGGAAAGTCCTATTGATATGTTAGCACAGGTTAAAAGTAACCCTGGAGATGCTTTCCAAAGCTATGGCTATACTGGACAGATGTCAACAGATATCAGTGTTGGAAAAACTGGATAAATTTGAACATTGGTCCAATGATGGACATATTGTCTGTTGTCTGGGGAACCGCTTAGTTAAATTCAAAGGATTTCATATAAATGGACTGCCAGACCACAGAATACTTTGTCAATAGCAAGTCTGGGAATTATTGACTAACATATAAAGGATTATGATTTATATCAATGGAGGGAAAATTCAGTCTGATAACATTAAAGATCTTTAGAAGAAAAGACGCTCTGAATGTACTTGGTAGTGAACTAGTTAGATCTGTGGACAATGGTCTGTTAGAAATATTACTGTAATTCATTCAAATAAGAGTTTTGAGATAACATGAAATTAGATGTAGACAAAAAAATGGCAGTAGGACCTGATTCACATTCCTCTCTCTGGTAGAAAACTAGGGATAAAGTTAGAAAATAGCTCAATAAATGATCATTTAAATACACATCAAATCAGCAAAGGCTATTCAGGGTCAAGGTGCAGCTAAATAGCACAGTGAAGTCAGGAAACCTCCTGTTCCTTAGTTCAAATCTGGACTCAGACATTTACTAGCTTTGTGGCGCTGGTCAAATTACTTCACCTGTTTGTTTCAGTTTCCTCATCTATAAAATGAATTGGAAAAGAAAGTGACAAAGCACTCCAATATCTTTACCAAGAAAACCTCAAATGTAGTTATAAAGAGTTGAATATGACTGAAACAACTGAATAACAACAAAAAGACAGGGTCAAAGACTTCATTGGTTATGAAAATATTTTTTTCCTGTTCATCTCTAATCCTTTCCAAGGGAAAGACTCTCAGACCAGTCCCCCTCAAATCCACTGAGAGAAACACTCAAAATTACTTACAATTTTACAGCATGCTGCTTTTAAAGAAAAGACATTTGACAAAAGTTTCTTCTCTGCATTATAGGAATTTGCAACATTACCTTAAATGGGGTCCAATGGGCCATTTTTCAAAAGATACCTTGCAGTACACTGTAACTAGCTCCCTAATCATTACATTAAATTATTGTTTCCAAGAAAGTAAATGTAGTTTCCAGGAAAGAACCCTGTGGTCAAATTCAGTTAATATTGTAAAAATCAATTTTTTCAGACTAAATGGAAGTTGATGCTCAGATTTGGTCAAGAAATTAATGGGTAGGCTGGATCTGAGGGATTCATCTTAAAGGTGGCAAATTTCCAAAATTCTCCATATACCAACTGCCAGCAAATTGTATAACCCTATCTAGTACTCCTTATGGTACCATAATATCATTGTTAATAAACCAACTAATTTTTTAAAAACCACGATCATATATTGAGATTGTTATTTAATATCAACATGAGCCAAAACAAAGTGAGAAGCTTCCAAAAAGGCAAAGGAATAACAAAGATGGCATTGGTGGTGACCTAAACTTACAAGATCAGTTTTTCAGTATAAGGAACCCCATATGAATTAAATATTATAACAATTTACTATTTATTGAGATTTGCAAACTTTGATAAAACTATTGACCTATAGGCATCTGAGAGCTGCATTTAGCTTTACAATTCCCTAATCTCTATTTCCAATTCATTTTGTCTCAAGCTTCCTATAATTTCTTAAGCAGATGGAAATGAGAATAACTCTTAGTTGTCTGTAGTAATTGAAGACAGGATTGATACATGTCATTTTAAAACAGTACATAATTCAAAAATGTTAATTTGGTTTTTAAATTAATTTTGTTTTATTTTTGAATTATAGTTTCCTATTTTGTTTTTCTTAAACATATTTTCCCAAATTATCTGTACTCTGAATGGCACAATTTTCAGGAATCTCAGAAGTGTGCTAACTGGGAGAAATAAACCAGTTTAAGGTTTTTTAAAAAATGTAGGACTTCTAGTAGTCAAGTTATATCTGAATCGCTGATAGTCAACAGATGGCATGGTGAAAAGATTAGTAGACTTGAATAAGATGTGGTTCGTTGTATTGCCTCCCAAACTGTTTATCTATATGACTGTGGGCAAGCCACTTCATCTCTTAGAGTCTCAGTTTTCTCATCTGTAAAGTGGGGAACATAAACTTCACACTTGCCTGTCTCACAGGGTTGTGTTTTCTGAGGCACCCACTTCATAAATCTTAGTTATATAAAAGTTATATAAAATATTCTCTTAAAGAATAAGAATTTCTGTCATTGCAATATTTTACAAAATCTTTGGAGCCAGTGTAAAAGCATTCAAAGGTCCATAATGATTTTAACCTTCATTTTCCTTATAATAATTGTTGCCTCGATCAAATATATTCTCAAGCACTTTTATAATGGGTTGTAGCAACTCAGCAATTCTTTCAGGCTTTTCCTAACTATTCTACAGAGATGCTTCTAGTAGGTCAGTTATCAAGATCAGTTCAGTAAAATTCTAAACAGTGTATGTGTACTCATTTTTATATACATACATTTTATGTAAATATGCATCTGTATATGTATATATCTATGTGTTCTTTATGTATATGTATGCATATATGCTCTGATTTCCTAGTTGCTGGCAACTCCCACTACCAATGTGTATCAACATTTTCAGTTTAAATGACTGCCAGAGACGGGACTCAAAATCTAAATCTTACTGATTTAGAGATTGACTCTCTATCCATTATACCATACTGCCTAATTATTTTAGATGTCAGCACCATATAGATAAAAACACAGATAGGAATGGGGACCAGAGTTACAATTCTCTATTGAGGAAACTTCCTTCATCAAAGCAGGTTGGCACCTTTTTTAGTTATTAGCCTTAGAGAGTTACCTGGAATACTGAGAATTTAAGTGACCTATCCAGTCATATGTTCAGTAGATGTCAGATATAGGGTATGAACCTAGGTCTTCATTAGATAATATAAATCTGACATAGAAGATACTATGAACTTCCCATGGTTCTAAACTCAACCCATAGAGCAGCACTATAGATTTTTAAATTATTCCTAAATAGCCTTATTTTATGGAGAATTCAGACACTCAGAGGCACTGATGGTAAATTCATTATTTGTTGTTCACGCATTTTAGTCACATTCAATTCTTTGTGATCCCATTTGAGGTTTTCTTGGCAGAGATATTAGAGTAGTTTGCTAATTTCTTCTCCAGCTTATTTGACAGATGAAGAACTGAGGAAAACAACTTGTTCAGGGTCAGACAACCATTAAGAGTCTGAGACCAGATTTGAACTCGGGAATATGAGTCTTCCTGACTCCAGGCCCAGCACTCTATCCATTGCACCATGTAGCTGCTCATTGTTGCAAGTTTTAACAATTTGATTAGACCAATTTAATTTGCTACCAAAACTAGAGTTCTCCAGTAATGCAGTTCTTCCTCCAATTCCCCTCTTTGCCCCATGGAAACCGTTGGGTAGCCATCTAATGAATAAAAATAGATAAATAAAATATTCTTTTTTAAAAAAATGACCTACTCTTACGTTACAAAAAATTCTGTTTTCTTGATGTTTTTATGGCATATTGAAAATGATAATTTATTTTTGCCATTTTAAACATAAGATATATTTATGAAGGAAATCGAAATAAGTCAAAAGGGAAACTTGGTCCCCATTACTCTAATGTCTGGACACTGATCAAGCCCTTGGAGTTGAATGTGCCAAATCTCCCTTCTGTACCACGTAGGTTGAGTGTTCTCAAGCCCTGTGCTACAGAACACCCTGTTCTTTTCTTTGAAGGTAGCTCATACTTGCAGTCTTTAGAGAGAGTGAAATGTATACAAACCAAGTGAATTAGCGCAGTATAAAACTCCACAGTCAAGAGATACAACTCACTTTCTAGGGCTGTTGGTGGCAGCTTGGCTGGCTGGTATGTTGTGAGCTGGCAAGAGCAACTGAGTAGTTGCTGAATGATGGCTGGGCTGATTTGCTGGAAGAGCTCCTTAGAAATAGGAGAATGACTGTTCGGTAAAAATATCTCCACAAGCTCTTTGGCAGAGAAACAAGCCTAGGCAGGAAAATGTGTATTGTTATTAACCACATCATTGGAGCAAACTCAGTATGCATGTCTTTTCTGTAAGAATGAATGAGAACTAAATGGAATTCTTAAAATAAAAAAATAAGGTTTATCAAACATACTTCTTGAAAACATATTTTCCATGAACAAAGAGGATTTGCTTTGTCCACTAGTCAAAATTTAATCTGTCATATTCATCATTGTAATTATTTCTGAACATTTGTGCTCCCTCCCCTTTTATTTTCGTGTTTTGCAATCAAGCTTAATGAGATTCTGAGCAGAAACCTCATGAAGTAGGTTAGAACTCTGGCCTCGTTTCCGAAGCCGATGCTTTTGTTGTTGTTTTTCGATGGGAATAACTTTTTGGCGCACTAGATAAATTCACTCTAAACGCAAGCTTTGAAGTAATAAGAGTAGTGTCTTCAGCTAGCAATCTCTGGTATTTAGTCTTTCAAAGTAATATGAAATATCAAAAGCAGGGGAGGGAATAAAGGTTAACAGAAAATATTGCTATTGTATAAAAGCATCGCTGAAAATATGTAATATTAATTAACTGTACTCTACTTCTCTCCCATGATGGAAAAAAGAATTATTTTAGTCGAGATAGAAATTTGACTTTTAAAAAAACTACTTGTCTAACTGAATTTATTGATTCTAACTAAATTGACTGACTTCTCTAGTTCTTGGCATCATGCAGACACAGCCAGATAAGCATAGAAAAAAACCTATGAGTAATAAGTTCAAGGATAGAAAAACATAGTTGCAGCCACACATCATGAATTTCAGAAGCTTCCACTATACCCAGCTCAGTCAAGCAAAGATTTTTCTTATGTTTCTTTCATTTTTAGCAAAATTATTTAATAATTTCCCCCAATTACATGTGAAAATAATTTTTTAACATTTAAAAAAATGTTTGAGTTGAAAATTCTCTCCAACCCTTTAATTAAAAGCAATTTGATATAGGTAATACATGTTCAGTCATGCAAAACATATTTCCATTTTAGTCATTCTGAAAGAAAACAGTCAAAAAACCCAAGAAAAATAAAGTTTTAAAAAAAAGTATGTTTCAATCTGCATACACATTACATTGGTTCTTTCACTGGAGATGTATAGCATTTTCATAAGTACTTCAGAATTGTCTCAGATCATTGTATCCCTGAGAATAGTAGGTCATTCAAAGTTAGGCATCATCCAATATTGATTTTAGTGTATACAATGTTCCCCTGGTGCTGCTCATTTCCCTTTGTATAAGTATATGTAAGTCTTTTTGAGTTTTTCTGAAAGCATCCTCTTCATTATTTATTATAGTACATATACCATAACTTACTTAGTCATTCTCCACTTGAGGGGCATCTCCTCAATTTCTAAATCTTTGCTACCACCAAAAGAGGTACTATAAATATTTTTGGACATATAGATATTTTTTTCTTCTTATCTCTTTGGGATACAGATCTAGTAAAGATATTTCTGGGTCAAAAGGTATTTATTGTTTTATAGCTCTTTAGGCATAGTTCCAAATTGCTCTCCAGTACTGGTGAATCAGTATATAAATCCATCAAGAGTACAATAGTGTTTCAGTTTTTCCACGTCCCCTTTAACATTTGCCATTTTCCTTTGCATCATATTAGTTAATCTGATAGGTGTGGGATGGTACCTCAGAGTTGTTTTTATTTGCATTTCTCTAATGATAATTTAGAGAAATTTTGCATATGACTAGATATGGTTTTGATTATTTCATCTGAAAACTGTCTATTCATGCACTTTGGTGAACTTAGTGTTATAATTTTATCTTTGTTCTCTATGTATTAGAGAAGTGAGGCCTTTATCAGAGAAACTTGCTGCAAAAATTTCCCCAGTTATGATTAATATTAATAATTAATATTGTTTCCTTCCATCTTATTCCCCCCTACCATTTTTCTACTCTCTCTCTCTCTCTCTCTCTCTCTCTCTCTCTCTCTCTCTCTCTCTCTCTCTCTCTCTCTTTCTTTCTCTCTCTTTCTCTCTCTCTCTCTCTTTCTTTCTCTCTCTCTCCTTTCCTCCCCTTCATCCTCATAAGTGCTCTGATTCTGATTATGGTATTCTCACAATCTTCCCTTCTATTAATATCCCCCTCCACCTTCTTTCATTCCCTTTTCAAACTGTTTTCCTGTAGGGTAAAGGAGATTTCTATTTCCACCTGAATGTGTATATCTTATTCTCTCCTTGAGCCAGTGATAATGAGAGTAAGCTTAAAGGAATCTCATCCCCGTCCCCCTCCACTGTAGTTCTTTTGTATCTCTTCCATTCGAGTTCTCCTTATTCCCCCTTGTGCATTCTTCTTTCTCAACCCTTTTAAAAAATATATTTTTTACTTAATCTCAGCTCATTATATTTAACTCACCCCTGTGCCCTCTGTCTTTGTATACTCCCAATTATCCTAATAAAAAAGTTCCTAGGAGTTACAAGTATTTTCCCATGTAGGAATGTAAACAGCTTAACTTTATTGATTCCCTTGTTATTTTCCTTTGTTGTTTACTTTTTCATTCTTGTCTTGAGTCTTGTTTTAGAAGTCAAATTTTCTATTCAGCCCTGGTCTTTTTATCAGAAATGCTTGAGTATCCATTTATTCCCTGAAGGATTATATTCAGTATTGCTGGGTATGTGATTCTTGGTTGTAATTCTAGCTCATTTGCCCTCCAATCTTTTAATGTAGAAGCTGCTAAATTTTGTGTCACCCTGAGTGTGGCTTCAGGATTCCTGAATTGTTTTATTTCTGACTGCTTGAAATATTTTCTCCTTGACCTGAGAGCTTTGTTATTTGGCTAAAACATTCCTTGGAGTTTTCATTTTGGGATCTCTTTCAAGAGGTGAGTGGAGGATTCTTTCCATTTCTATTTTATTCTTTGATTCTAGAATATCAGAGATATTTTTTCTTGATAATTTCTTGAAATATAATGTCTAATTTCTTTTTCTTGAATCATGATTTTCAGGTAGACCCATGAATTTTAAAATTATCTGTTCTTGATCTATTTTACAAGTCAGATACTTTTCCAATGAAATATTTCACTTTTATTCTATTTTTCATTCCTTTGATTTTATTTTTTATTGATAGTTCATGGAGTTATTATCCCATTGCCCAATTCTAATTTTTCTGGAATTGTGCTTCAGTTAACTTTTATACTTCCATTTTTCCAATTTTACTTTTTTTTAAGGAATTCTTTTCTCAGTGAATTTTAATATATCTTTTCTTCATTTGACCAATTCCACTTTGTGCTTCTTTTACTATTTGTCCTATTCTAGATTTTTAAGCTATTCTCATCAGTATTTTCTGTACCTCCTTTTACCAAGCTATTGCTTGTTCCCATAATTTTCTTTTATCACTATCATTTCTTTTCCCATTTTTTCCTCTACGTTTTTTGCTTGATTTTTAAAATTTTTTTGAGCTCTTCTGGGGTTACTTTTTTGGCTTGAGATCAGTTCACATTTTATTTGAGGCTTTCATTGTAGTCATTTTAACTTTATTGCCACCTTTTGAGTTTGTGATTTGATATTCCCTGTCAACATAGTAACTTTTTATTGTAAGGTTCTTTTTTGATGTTTGATCATTATTTTCTGCCTATTTCTTGCCTTTTAACTCTATGCTAAAGTTGGTTCTGCTGTCTCAATCTTCATTTTTTGTGAGCGGGTATTTTCTTTTTTTTTTTCTTTTGTTTCGTTTTTTTTTTTTTTGCAAGGCAAATGGGGTTAAAGTGGCTTGCCCAAGCCCACACAGCTAGGTAATTATTAAGTGTCTGATACCGGATTTGAACCCAGGTACTCCTGACTCCAAGGCTGGTGCTTTATCCACTACGCCACCTAGCCACCCCATTGAGTGGGTATTTTCAGAGCTAATTGTGAGCATCTGTAAGTTTTTGGTTTTTCCATGGTGTTATGATCTAAGAAGAGATATGCTCCCCTGGGTTGTGTCTTGGATGTGAGAGAGATCAAAAGTACACTTTTCAGCCTTGGAAATGTGACCAGGTTCCCCATTCCTCTGCAACTACAAGCTCTGGTGTGTTAGTGTTCCTCCTCGCTTTGGAACTGTGACTCAGAATGGCATATGGACAATGCAATAGTTTCCTGCCTCCAATGTCAGCAAAGGGATCCCTGTGATAGCCTGCTGACCAGTTGTCTGACTCCCCAAATCCTGCTGACTAGTTGTCTGACCTCCTTATCTCTGGGCTGAGATCTCTGGAGGCCGACACTGATTCAGTCACCCCATCTCACCCCCAATGTCTGCTGAGAGTTTGCAACCTATATTGACACAAATTGCAGAAGACTGCATTCCACTCTTACCCCCATGTGACAGAATGTTCCTGCCAACCTTCTAAGTTGTCTTGTGCTGGAAAATTGTTTCACTCTTTCCTTTTGTGGGTTCTGCTACTCCAGAAACTATTTTGAGGTATTATTTAAAGTTGTTTGGAGGGGAATTTGGGAAGTTCCCTCCTTTGATATCTTGACTCCCCTTCCCCAAAATCACCCAGAAGAATATATTTAAGGTAGGTCTACATTGCTTTTATGCTGGTTTATGACTATCATACTTTTATGAGTTCATTTTTCACTATGTGGGAGAATATATTAGTAAAATACAGTAGAAAATACCAAGAAAAGCTCCCAGAAGCTAATGGTCTGGTATTGACTCCAGTGGTCTGGGGTTTCCATTGCACTTCCTTCTTTGCTTTTGGGTAAGGTCCTGGCTTCTGAAACTTGAGAGTTAGGGTTGGGGAGGCAATTAGATATTCATGTATCCTAGGTTTGTCTGGTCTGCCATTGGATCCTGTGCTTTCTACAACCAAGACATAGCCACATTTAAAGAGAGCATCTAATCTTATTTTTATTGTTTTTTGTTTTCCTTTTATTGTGTTTTCTTTTTGGAACATAGTTAATATAAAAATAGTTTGGCATAACCTCACATGTATAATCAAAATCCAAGTGCATATTCTCATGGAGAGGGGAGGTGCAAGAAGAAAGGGAATTTAGAGCTCAAAATTTTTTAAAATGATTATATAGATAATATTTAATGAAATTTTAAAAGTCAATACATTTAATAAAATAAAATTTAATAAGATAATAAAAAATAAATTTAATAGAACAAATAAATAAAAATAATTTTTACAAAAGAGAGCATCTAGGCACTGATGACATTTCCTAATAGCCAGTCATCTTAGATTGAGCTCCAGCTCACCATTACTGGAAAATATTGTCTAGGAATGAGTATTTTATTTAAGTAACAAAACCAGTAAATAAAACCAGCTTCTAAGAAATTTTTATGACTTTTATCTTAGCCATTTCTAGTTTTAATTCATTTTGTGAATAAATCTTTAATAAATGAATTGAACTTAAATGTATTTTCATTAGAATAAATAGATGTCATATCAAACATCATATTCCATATTGCAATGATGACCTTTGCAATTCTCTTTTCCTCAGTTCCCATAAAATAAGTTTTAACCTTGATGGTTTGTTTGCTAAAATGTTAGTCTATGGGAGGAAGACTGGTTCTATGATATGATTTAATTGATACCAAGGACTCTCAGAAGAGGAAACTGTCTTCAAACTCAGATTGATTCCATCTCTGTTACTTGTTCTCTGAGAGTTGATTAGAGTATCATCAGATTAAGCAAATTGCCCAGGGTCATGCTGTCCCTATATTTCAAAAACAAGGGGATTGAATTTAGTTCTATTTGATTACAAGGCTGGTCTTTACTTCTTTAGACTGTGTTATCTTTCCATTGTTATAGGAAATAAGAAATTCTAATGCATCAATGAATTTCTCATCATAATATATTATAATGATGAAATATTTGTTACTGTTTAGAAAGTTGAAATTTCTTGCCTAAAACTTTTAAGGGTGATTTAATCATGCAAAAAATAATATGTGAAAAGTATCTTGCAATCAAAAAGGCACTAACTTGGCCTGAACCCCACATGAAATTCTCTTTTGTACCATCTGTTGCTAATAAACATAAATGCACACTAAAAATAAAAATCAGGATAAAAATAAAAATGAGGGACAAACTTTCAGTGATGAATCCTTTTAGATAAACTCTCCAAATGGAATATGTCTAGCTTCTAAGGAAAGGGATGATAAGGCAAATGGGAGTAGGAAACGATGTATTTTTGTACAGTTAAAGAAAAATGCTGACCCTGAAAGCAAGGCTCTAAGTTCTAGAATAACTTCTTTTACCAGAATACAACTTCTATTTTGAATCATTCAATCCTTGATTTTTATTTACTGTGCCTGAGTTATTTAGGCCACTATTGTTTTCAATATCTCCTGACATCACTAACATGAATGCTATTTGAGGTCACAAGGATAATCATTATGCTTTGAACCATAAAAAAATAAAACAAACTGACAATGATAAAGAGTAAAAATGTCCTTTGATAGATTATTCAGTGATGCTGAGCCATATCTTTCTCTTTAGAAATAGAAACTGGTTCAACTGAAATAATTTAGTCCAGTGATTGGATCTGGTATTACAGTGTCAGTCTCCTTGTCTCCCTGAATGGGGCTATCCTGTATTTGTGTGGACCTTCGCAGCAGTCACCTGAGGCAGGGACCTTGAAAACATCATTCATACCAATCATCTATTCAGGACAAGGAGATGCAAGGCCAAGACAATGGTGCTGCTTTGCCTCTTCTACTTCTTTTGCTCCAGCTAACAAATTCTTTTCTATTCAGTGGTCAGTTTCCACCTATATCAAAGTCCACACAGTCCCATCCTAATTTTGGTGCCCCTAATGCCTTCCAAAAACACCCAGCACTGAAGTATCAATCTCCTGCTATCTTGAATCAAATGCATATTGTTATAATTTCTTTATTCCATGGCAACTTGGAAGTTTCATCATGATTTGGAGATGGCCCTGGTTTCACAAGGGCTCTACCAACAAAATGTTTGTCTGATGATATATCTTTTATCAGAAAATCACCCTTAGTTCAGAGATCTTCATCAACAAAAAGTCAATAATCACCAGGTGGTGGATGTTTCTTTAGCCATAGTAATTTATGTAAAGGTGTGATGATACATGGGAAGATGAAATACATATATGGGTAATGATAGCTGATAATTATGTGGTATTTTAGGATGCATCCTGGTACATAAAATATAGTTTAAAGCTTAAAAATGATCACCAGGGACTTCCAGATATTCCATTTGTTCTCTTCATTTAAGGTTACTCTCTAGACCTGACTGTAATCAACCTGCTGGTGAAAGAGTTGCATATCTGCCAAACTGCTTGGTCACAATCTCTGTTCAGTTTTAAACTTTAATAACTAAAAACTGCTCTCTGACTTTCAGGATGCCCCATGGATGTGTTTTCATTTGAGCTTCCCAATCAGTCTGTGAGAAGATATCAGCTGTAATATTATCCCCATTTACAGAGAGCTCAAATGACCTGTCCCTAGTCACACATTGGAGTTAAAAATAAGATTCAAACCAAGATCTTTCTGACTCCAAGCCCAGCTCTCTGTTTATTGTATCAGACTACTTCTGAACACTGGATGAAACCAGACCTTTTTTGGAGTACTAATTTTGAAGGATTCCATATGAAGTTCTATTCCATGAGAAGTTTTATGGGTAACTTCAAAAGATATGCATATGCCAGGCTTAGGTCTGCTGCTTTTTGCATAAGACTTAGAGCCTTCTATCCTAATTCAAAATGGCAGGCTGCTCAGAACTCGCCTTTAAACCAAAGGCTTTAGTCACAGAATTAATCAAAGGGGGCATGGGGGGGCGGAACTGGGCATTACTTGGGCTATGGTATGAAAGTGTTTGCATGACCATGCTTCTCCATATGGAGATGTGACACCGACTATTCTGAGTCTGCCAGAGCTTTGAATAGAGGCATGAATCAATCATCACCTCTCTTTGATTCATTAAGCAGATTATATTTTTTTTCCTTTCATGCAATGAAGTTTTTACATATTGTCCTGCAGGCAGCAAGAGATCAGGGTTCTCAGTTTAGCCTCAGAGAGCATAGGAGTGGTGAGATTTTGTTTCAGTCTAGTGTAATATTAGCAAAATGGGGGCATCATACTTTAAAAATTGAACCAGAGCATGTGCACAAAGAAAGGTCTTGATTTTGAGATTTGATCATTATTTGGGACATGCTGCTCAAAGGATTTAGTTAGAAAATTTGTGCTTCTTTCTATCAATAGAAAGCCTTACTTAGTGATTTATCCTTCCAAGTAGAATTAGCCTACAATAATAGGTGATGCTTGTAATGGATCCCAGGTGGTAGTAGCCCTCTCCTCCTCAAATTACCTTCTGTTGTTTACTCATTTGCATTCATTGTGTATCCCATTCACCCTCTACCACCAGAAAGAATATAAGCTGTCTGAGGGCTGAAATTGCTTTGTTTCTGTTTTCCCAGAGCTTAGCATGGTCCCTGTCACATAATAGGTGGTTAATAAATATTTTAAAGCTAATTAATTGAATTGTTTAATGTCAGTGTTTGGATTACACAAAAAGTTAGGAAGTTTGGATTTTTCCTAAAAAATGAGGGAATTTGTACAGAAAAAGTTTAGAGGAACTACATATGATTATGTGTTATATATGTATGATTGTGTGTGAGTGAATGAGCAGAGCATCTTGGCTAGAGAGCTGGTCCTAGAACTAGAATCAGAGCTTCAAGTCTGGTCTTTTATACAGAATGATTGTGGGAACCTCGACAAATCAATCAGTCTCTCAATCCTGAAGGCGGCTTTCTGAACTGGACCATGTGGGCCTCAGGAAAGGAAATTGTCAGAGTTCTAAGTACTGATGAAATCACAGATACGGGCCAAATATCTCTCTCTATCTATCTATCTATTTATCTATCTATCTATCTAGGTGGGCATATATTTATAAATCTATGTGTATGTTTATTCTCTAATATAATACATATGTACTCTCTAAATCACAATGTATATTGTAGACATCTACATATATACATCCATGCCTGCATGTAACCCACAAACATAGAGGTTTTAGTCTGATTCTTTTTTTCATAGCTATGTACATACATGCGTATGCAGGCATACACATCTACAATGTGGTTTTGGTCTCTAGTTCATTATTTTTTCATAGCTCTGTAATCCATATGTACACATACAGGCATACATCCAATGTGGTTTTGGTGTCCGATTTCACTTTTTTCATAGCTACAACTTAGAAACAATTATGATTAGGACCTTCAAAACTAGAAGTGGTTCAAATCCCTATGGATCTCTGAGGGCCTCTTTCCTAGTCTCAACTCAGAGGAAAACACAGGAGAACCATTAGAAGATATAAGATTCTTTCAGTACAAGAAATGTCCCTTAAGGGAATCACTAATCTTAACAAATTTCCCTAGTGAAAATACATTCAATGATAAATCATATAAATATAGAGATAGCTGCTAAACCTATGATGTGTCACTATTATAAGATCTCCCAGATAAGCAAACTTCTTCTACCAATACAGCTCAGAACATTATCTGCAAATTATAGTCATAGAGAGTTGCCTAGAGTACTAAGAAGTTAAATAATTTGCCCAAGGTCACATAGATAGTGAGTTGTCAGAGGTAGGATCTCAACTCATAGCCTTCTGGATTCACACAGAAATGTACATAACTTTCTATTATTATTCTCATTTTCTCTCTGTCACTGTCTCTCTCTCTCTCTCTTTCTCTCTCTCTCTGTTTCTGTTCTCTATCATTTTCTCAGGCTGTATTTGCCTGTCTCTCTCCCCCACCATGTCTCATTAAATACATACATACACACATGCAAGTATCACACATATATGTCTGACATATAGAGAAAATAGTATACTTATATATTTAAAGAGAATTTTTTAAGTCTCTCATTCCTTCAAGACTCTAAATATTATGAAGCAAAGTTCACTTCTCTTCTCAAAGGAAAACTCATCAAGTCAATTGTTTTTTAGTTTTGGTAGATTCAAGAAAGTCTTATAAACCAGAACATAGAAAATCTTACTATGGTATACATAGTCTTATGTCTTCATATGACAATGACAATTAGGTTGCCCACTGGCTCTGCTCATGGTCTTCTAACATCATGAACATTTGACCCAAGGACCAACTGAATCCATTGTTCTTTATAGGCAATAGATCTCACAAAGTGCCTCATCTCAATACTTCATGGATCTTGTTTGTCAGTATTCTACAGCTGCTATGGTCAACAAAAAATTAGCATCTTTTGGTCAAAGGGGAATGAGCTTTTCCAAACTTATCGAAGCGACTCTTCCAATAATGGCCACCTTTTCCCACTAGATTTTGACAAGATTTCCCCAAGATAGTACTTTCTAGACAATGGCTCCACTGCTACAGACTTCAAGAACCCAGGGTCACTTCCATGAACTGAGTAAGAAGCCAAGGAAGACTTTGGCAAAAACTGAAATAGAAACCTCCCTCTCACAAAATGCTAGAAGGAAGGCTAGCTAGCTGAATTCTCTCATAAGGATTACCTCCAAGGCATAATTGTACACTAGAACAAGGATTCTTTTCCTGAGATCTAAAATATGGTGTGCCTATAAATATTTAACAACTTGTTCTCAAAAATATGCATACAACACATTTTAAATTTAATCCCTATTATCATTTTCTCCATTCCTTTCTTAAGTTCAGGCTATTAACATAATGATAGATCATCTTGATTTGTAGAATTTATTGATAACCAAAGCATGCTTATCCTGAAAAATTTAACAGTTGGCTGATGGATTTCAAAGGGTCCATGAAATTGGAAGGGGGGAAATTGCATCTTTATTTTCACTAGTTTCAAAATGAAATGTACCATTTCTTTCCCTCAATCAGGAATGTGAACAATAGACATTATTCTGGAAAGAACTCCATAAACTTAACCAGACTGCCAAAAGGGTCCATAATTCACAAAAGATTAAGAGCTCATGAACTACAACCAAATCATAAAAAATCAGATTTAAGGGAGAAATGTTTGATGTTGCTTTAGGGACCATTAAAGTTTCTGACTGAAATAATACATTTTTGAGTTGGATGGGGATGATAGATATCTTCCAGTCCTACCCTCTCATTTTTCCCCTTAAAAGGGCAGTGATTTGCCCAAGGTAACATATAAATGGGACAAAGAAAATTGTGATTCACATCCGGCTTCTATGTCTCCAAATTCAACATTCTTAACAGTCATATCCTATGGCACAGATAATATAATAGGTGTGCATCTTGGCCCAAAGGAAAGAATGCTTGCATATGGTTTTTCCTAATAACTCAAGTCTTATGTACATCTGCAGAGAGAGATCCTGTGAAAAAGAGAAAGAATTCTTATACTTTCCAATATTGGTTACCAATTTTGTGGAATTTGTATATTTTTTCACAGAAAAAACACAATGAATAGCCTTTAAATTTGCCTTCCCCCCCCCTCCACCCCCCCAGTCCCTTGACTTGATCATGTAATTTCTGCTCTTTGACAGTCACTGGGGATAAGAACAAGCTGGTACCTGGTCCCAGGATGCAGTATTATCATTTGAATCTCCATCCAGTCCAGCAGAAGTTGAAAGGTTGAGATAGGGCCAGTCTTGAATGGTCAAGTTTCTCCATCTCCTTTTGGGTGGAAATATTTGTTCTCTTTTGTTGCAGGGATTTTTGGTCCAAAGAACTTTGAGAAGTTGGTCTATTTCTAGAAGTTACAGGAAAAAGTGATGTCAGAGTAAAAGTGTGCTGTTGCTGCTTTTAATCTAGAGAAAGAACATATGTAATCATAGGACCTGAGTTCAAATCCTAAATTGGCTATTATGTGAATCTCAGACAAGTTTCATCCTTTTCTGGGTTTCAATCTTCGCATGTTTATTAATAAGATCATTTGGAGATGGCTAGGTGGCGCAGTGGATAGAGCACTGGACCTGGAGTCAGGAGTACCTGAGTTCAAATCCAGCCTCAGACATTTAATAATTATGTAGCCGTGTGGCCTTGAGCAAGCCTCTTAAACCCATTTGCCTTGCAAAAAAAACCCTTA
This sequence comes from Macrotis lagotis, assembly GCF_037893015.1. Taxonomy (NCBI): domain Eukaryota; kingdom Metazoa; phylum Chordata; class Mammalia; order Peramelemorphia; family Peramelidae; genus Macrotis; species Macrotis lagotis. The sequence continues at coordinate 56,437,813 of NC_133664.1, read as the reverse complement.
AAAATTAAGATCATTGGGCTAGACTCTCCCTAAGGCCCTTCTAATTCTAAAACTGACAAAACTAAGATATTTTTGCTCTTGTAGGTTGGTGATCATATCTCAGGGGATATTTTATAAAAGAAATAAGACACTAGCGAATATCACAAAGCTGTGATGAGAGAAGTCGGCTAGCCCAGGAGATTCTGAGATGACGAAATCATAGAAATTCAGAGTTGGAAGGGATCACTTGAATCTATTCCATCTATACCTGATGAAGAATCCCCTCCTCAACACATAACGATAGTTTTAAAAAATTGTCTTTGGACACTGAGAAGTTCAATTATTTGTCCAGTCTTCTAGAACCAGAATAAATTCAAAGTAGAACTTGAAATAAGGTCTTGAAACTCCAAGGTCTATTCTTCACCTATTATGACATGCTGCCTTTCATTCTCTGCTTCATTTCAGAAGTATTCTATCTATGTCTATATACAAACCATTGAAAAAATTTCAAACACTGTGAGATCAAGAACAACCCCATGGAACACATTTCTAAGTGAATCTCTCACTATGTCCACCCTTTGAGTCTGATTATTCATACAATTCTGAATGTTTTTAACTACACAATTATATAGCCCCATTGGATCAGCAAACCACACAACTTGAGAGCAAAGTCTGTTTTCCATTCTTGGGTTCACAGGCTGGGCCCTTGGGCCATAGTTTGCCGAGTCCTGATCTAACCTACATAGCTCCATATGATCTACTAAAATAATAAACTTCAGTTGCAGCATTCTCCAAATCAGTCTAGTAAAGTTGTCAAAAAATGAAAATCAAATTATTTTTCCATGACATGTTCTTCTTTAAGAAGCCATGTTTTTTACTCCTTTGGTCACTGTTTCCTTTTCTAGATGTTCAATAATCATCCCTTTAATAATATATCCTAGGATTAAAAGCCAAGGTCAGTAACCATCATCGACAGATTTTATTTAATGTCATATTTTTAAAATTAGAATATGAATCCTTCTCTATTTGTCATATGTTTTATTCTCTTCTTTATTCTTTTCCAGTCTCACTCCTGAGTCTCCAGGTTTCTTTCTCTCATGTTACAATAGTCTATTTTTTAGGTTTTTGCAAGGCAAGGGGTTAAGTAGCTTGTCCAAGACCACACATCTAGGGAATTATTAAGTGTCTGAGGCTGGATTCGCACTCAGGTACTCCTGACTGCAGGGCTGGAGCTCTTTCCACTGTGCCGCCTAGCCACCCCATAAGTTTTTATTCTTTTTTTCTTTATTTCTTTTTCTTTAGGTTTTTGCAAAGCAAATGGGGTTAAGTGGCTTACCCAAGGCCACACAGCTAAGTAATTATTAATCGTCTGAGGCTGGATTTGAACTCAGGAACTCCTGACTCCAGCGCAAGTGCTCTATCCACTGTGCCACCTAGCTGCCCCCGTTTTTATTCTCAATAAACTTTTATAAACTATTGGAAGTCACATTGGATTGCCTTTCAATAAAGACATATAGCAATATGTAGCAATCTAGCCCTAACATATAGCTACAAGTGGTAGAAAATCAGACAATTTACATAGATTTTTTTCTCCCTTTCAACATTTTTATTACATCTCAATTTTTTCCCCTTACATAGATCTTTTTTGACTATTGATGTTCTAAATGAACCACTCTAAAAACAGTGATAGTTATACCTATAGATAAGGCCTATTTTGCCAGTATATGATCATCTCAATAATGCAGATTGATGACAGCATTCTTAGACAGAAAAGTCTTACCAGTTGAAAATAAGCCCATCTTTTTTTGAAAAGACAAATTTCCAAAAATTATTCATATTGACTATAACCAGGTGAGCAAAATCTAGAGCCAGATCTTTCTTGTTATGCTCAAATAATAGATATTTTGAGGCTGCAAAATTAATCATCCTAGATGTGTATAAATATAAACTGGTCAACCAATAAATACTAAATGATCCTTTCCTTGGAGCAGAGTTTTTTTTTCCCCAAAAAAGCAAAAACAAAGAAAAAACAAATTTTTTAAATTGTGCATCTCCAGTGCTGGCTGAGAAAAGATAAGCAAATTGAAATGAGTTTGTCTAAGACCATCTTTGGGGAAATGAAAGTCAGGAAACTTGAGCAGATATTACAGTAATATACATGGCGTGGGGGTGAGCAATATCAACATAAAAGTTATAATTTCCACTTAGGGAATATAATTCTCTTAACATTCCAATTACTGTGAAGCTGTTGTCTCAAATGGGAAGTTATGTCATCGGATGGCTGTTCATTTAAGAAAGAAGAGGCAAGAATTTGGATTTGGAGTCAGAATAGAGAGTTCAAATAAAAGCTCTGCTGCTTGCTACCTGCATGGTCTGGGTGGGGCTCTAAATTTCTCTGTCTCACTTTCTTCATTTGCAAAATGACAGGGTTCTGAACTCTTCTATCTCTAGTCTTTAGGATCTTTACTTTACCAGAGAACACCTTATGACTCAAGCATTCTCCTTGCCCACATACCATACAAACTCAAATTCCACCTCTTCATTTAACCTCATCCTAGACTCCAAATGTTAGCTATTGTAATAAAAATCACATGAAGTAATTAACCTCCTCAAATGAACATTGACGTTATGACGTCCTTCATTTTAAAAGAAGACCAATCCTATCCTGGGTGATAACTTGAATTATGTGTAAAATGGATTTAAGTGAGACAAAGTTGCACAAACTCATCAGCCTCACTCTCTCTTCCTGAGTATTGAAGTCCAGTGGGCAGGACATAGCTCAGGATGATTAGTGATGGCCCATGATGCAGATGAGGACCTTAGTGTAATCAATGTCTTACTAAGTTCTAAATGCTCCACAGTGCTACCATTCATGGCCATTGGAATAAATCATTCTCATTAGTCCATTCTACAGAGTAAAGTCTCCTGTGTGGGGATAGATATCCCCCTAACTCAATGGCAGATTTGAGGTCTGTTGGATGCTTTCAACTGGTTTAGGTTTTATCAGAAGATGGTTTTACCAAGATGAGGTCACTGAGCATGATATAACTTCTTGGAGTTACAGATGAGAAACAGGTGAAAGGTGGACATCAAAGAGAGAAGAACAGGCCTTAAAAGGGCTTGGTAAGCCCCTAAAGGAGGTCCTAGTGCTCCCTGAACACCCTCAGTATGTTAATCATGATGCTGGTGATATTTGCCCTGCTCTTGAACAAGACTATGACATCAGGGACATAACAAGCACATGAATTGCATTTCAGTGAGGTAGGCTGTGTTACATCACCAGCCTAATGTTCTCCTCCAGAGTCATCTGGGTTCAATGGCTAGATATGGATCAGGATGCCCTGGATGTGAGGCAATCAGGTTGAAGAGACTTTTCCAAGGCCATAAAGTCAGTAAGTGTCTGAGTCCACAATTGAACTCAGTTCTTCCTGACTGCAGAGCTGGTGCTATATCCTCTGCACCACCTAGCTTACTCCAGGATCATAGATCATAGATAGAGAGATGCATGAGCCCTTGGTGATCACCTGGTCCAACACTTCTCACTTCAGAAAAGAAACTGAGACCCAGGTAGGTTGTTAATCCTCCACTGGTCCAGAGGGTATGTCCAGAATTTGAAATCAATTCCTTTCACTCTAAGTCTTAGACTGAGTTAGTTTGCTGGATTATTTTCTTCCTGATAGAAAGAAATTTTTGGATTACTGGGGATGAGTCAGTGGGGGAAAACAGGAAGTATTGGTTTGTATAGAGAAAAAAGTTGGTAAAAGGAAGACAATGCATGGGTGCCAGGGGTGAGTTGTCACAAGACAAAGATCCTTTACAATTTGCATTGGAGGATAGCCCTACTCAAAAATGAAACTGTCTAATAAATTTTTGAAAATAATAATGAAAGTAACAATGATAGTAAAATTGTGTTTTAAGATTTGTGAAGTGTTTTACCAAAATTATTTCATTTTATCATCACAAATAACCCAGGGGGTAGGTGCTATTATTAGCCTCATTTTCCAGATGAGGAAACTAAGATGGACAGACATTCTTTGACTTGCCCACAATTGCACAGCTTGTGGAGGTCAAATTTGAACTTTGAGACTATGCCACCTACATGCCTCATAATCTGGGTAGGCCAAGAGAAGAGCTTAAATGAACAGATTCTTCTGGTTACTTCTGTTCTGGAGTTTATTATATTTTTCATCACTGAAAAGTATTAAACATAATGGAAATCTGGTTTGATTATACTCTTAGTCAATGATTTAAACACCCACATACCCATTCATTCTCTTCCTTGTAAAGCAAAATGTACTTAAAATCTTTTTTAAAAGTTTTAACAAGTACATATTATTATGTAACTATATTGGGCTTTTGCCATTTTCTTTCCTACCCTTTGGATTTTCTAAATGCCAGATTGTTATTAAGTGCATTTTAAAACACATGCATATAGCAATGGATGACAAATTCAAATGTGACCAAATCTGCAAGAAACTTAAAAATAATGAAGCCCAGCTTTCAAACCATGCTGCCTGGGTCCACTACAAGTTTATGTTAGTAGTCTCAATGGGATCCTCACTTTAGATCACCCTTAAAGATGTCACTACTCCATTCAGTTCTCTTCCAGGCCATCTGCCTTGGTCTAACCACTTTCTCTTCTTCTTCCCATTTTGATTCTTTGATGAGCCACTTCATTTCTACTCTCTCCTTCATTCCTGAATCCCTGGCCTCCTTTTATCACTGATTATACCAAGCCTTTAATTACTTCCACCTTTTATCACCTTACCTCCTATATTTGCTGCTAAATGAAGGTAGAGAAAACATACAACCAATCTGACTGGATGAGCTACAAATTTATGTTAGATAACCTCAACTAGGCCCTCACTGCTGCTAGGTGATTCTGTTATCACTCACTAATCAACTCACTATCCCACTCTCCATGGAGGCTCTTCCAAATCTTTAACTTGTCTCAGACCTCTCATGGCTTTGTCTCCTTCCCCTCAGCTAAAATCCTTGTCTCATATTTTACAAAAATAATAAAATTCCTTCTTCTCCCCCTTCCTCATCTCCTGTTACTCAAGTGCTTTCTGACACTCTCTCCTCCTATACCTTTGTCTCACATAATGTAGTGGCTTTATTCCTTACCAAATTAAACTCCTTTTTACTCATTCAAGTTATACCAAGGTACAGCAAGTTATTCCATCCTGTCTCCTACCCAGGGGGGTGTCCTCTCTTTACCCCATTTTTCTGTTTATTTTCAGTCTCCCTATCTACTGATTCATTTAACACTACCTAAAAACACGCATGCTGCCTCCATCCTGAAGAAAACCTTCACTTGATCCTTCCATCACTGCTAATTATTGTCCTATATCTTTTCTTCCTTTTGTAGCTAAATTCCCTGAAAAGATTAATGTCACACTCTTTGATCTATTGACATTGGCCTTTCTGTTCCACTTCATCTCTCAACTCTGGGCAGTATCTCCAACCATCTGTCATCATGGGAATGCTATCCTTCCTCTGCTCTGCCTGCAGACCATCCTGGCTTTCTTTAAACTAGAATCCTACTTCTACAAGAAGCCTTTCCCATCCCTTCTTACTGTAGATGTCTTTGTTTCTAGATCATATGTATGTATATATATATATATATATATATATATATATATATATATACATATATATATGTATATACAATAGAATAGCAGCCTACCCTTCTTTGACCCCTTTCCAAAATGTGTGACTATGGGACAAAAGTATATAAATTTTTTATGTTGGTGGAGAGCCTTTCTATTGTAAGTTTCTAGCCCCTAAGTCACTGAAGTCACTAAGGATACACCTCTAGCTCAACTAGATTAATCATAATTATTTTATTAGTTTCACAAAATGAATCACAAAATTGATTCGAGGGCATATTTTCTTGTTTTTGCCCCAAGCACTTTATTATCCTGTCTAGGTATTCTCCAAACTTTCTTACTGAATTCAATGTTTGGCTCTCAGTTTCCCTCTCCATTCCTATACATCCCCTTCCTAATATTATTCAGGACTTCAATATTCCTGCTGACAAGCTCTAACACTATTTTTCAACTTTTCCATCTCAGCTGACCTCATTTTCTGCCAACCACTTCAACAACAGAAAGAAGATATGGTCACTCTTTAAATCCCATTATCTCCATTTTCAGAAATTTTCCATGATGGTTTCCATGATTGTTTCCACCTTTTATTCTTTTCTCTCCATCTGTCTCTGTTTCTCATTTGCACTAAAAGCATACTATTCATCCTTATGATGCCTGTTCTTTTGAAATTCATCATCCCTAGAGTCTATCTCCTACTGTATCACATCCAATATCCAACCTGTATCACATGGTCTGTCATTTCAGTGGTCAAATAGCTATACCTCTCAGTTGTCTTCCCCCAAATGTAATCTGTGAACTCCTGGATAAATGTGATACATTCTTCCTCTGTTTGTGACTCTGGGCTGCTGAGCATCACTGGAGAAAATTGTAAAATCAAGCTTATTTCACTTCAAATAAATGGTTCAGAACCTCACAGGATCATGGACTGACAGAATTTAAGAGTTAAAAGAGAGCTTAAACCTCAATTGGGACCTTGTCATCACTCAATAAGACCTCTCCTCCATCCTCCTCCTTCCATTTCAATCTAGGAATGTTCTCTATTTCCATAGCCTGATTTTCCTGTTTTTTTCAATATCTCTTGAAAATATTTTAAATTAATATAACTAAATTTTTTTAAAAATTCAAATATTGTCTCAATATACAATCTTCTATCTATAGGAAGCCTTTCCCACCCTCTCAATTCTATTACCTTCCATATTTTAATTATTTCCTCCTTTCCATGACTTGCTTATCCTCTTGCTCATTGTATTATGAGTTCTTTGAGGATAGAAGCTTTTGGGTTTTTTTTTTCTTTTTCTGTTTCCTCCAGTTCTTAGCACACTGATTAGAACATAGTAGGAACTTCATATATGTTTGTTTACTGACCATTTCTTTTTACTTTTCCTGGTGAATGTCTCCCACATTTTCTTCTCTGTTCTTACTTCTAACAACACTCCTACTGCATCCCACATACAGAAATACACATGTACACACACACACACACACACACATACACATGCGCACACACACGCACACCATATGACTTAACTTCCTTTTCACAAGATAAGACTGAGACCATCTGGCCTCCTCATTACAAGCTCCCTAAACTTTCTTTTCCATTCATCCTAACTTCTCAGTGGTACCATGAAACCAGGTAGCTGGCACAATGGATAGAGTGATGGAACTAGAGCCAAGGAGATCTGAATTCAGATATAACCTTAGTTACCTACTGGCCCTTCTTGTCTCTATTCTTTCCCCTTCCTAGCCATCCTTCACATCATTGCCACAATTGTTCGCGCACATTGGCCTGGTCATATATAGATCCTCTGCTTAAACACATTCAGTGACTTCCTGGTGTCTCTTAAATAATATCAAAACTCCTTTTCCTGTAATTTAGGTTGTTTCCTGATTTAGCAATATTCTACTTTCCCAGACTTCATGTCTGTTACATGGAAGACTTCATGCCTTTTGCAAGGTGAAGCATTCTTTATCTTATGGTCATGTCCAAACCTTTCAAGTTCCTTCCCTGAACCTATCCTAGCAATGCCATCCATTCCTCTCTTTGTCTGGTAAATTCCATTCTCTAAAGCCTAGCTCCAATGGCACCTCCTTCAGGAAGAAATTCTTGAACCTACCAAGTTGGTAATTACCTTCCCTTTAGGTCTCATGTACAACTTTATTTTGAAATTCTCTAAAGGCCTTTTCAGGAAATATTCTCCAAAACTTTATGTTCACAAAGCATCTTTATGTTTATTACATTATTTCACAACACATTATGAAATACTGCACTTCCTATAAATATTATTTCCATTTCATAGATGAAGCAACAGCCTAGAGAGGTGATGTGGCTTTCCCAAAACTCCATAGTCAAAAAGTGGCTGTAACTCAAGCTTCCAACTACAAATCACATACTGTTCTTACTGAATATAGAGGTGACATGGGGATAGTCAGAAGACTGAGCATCATTAGATGCTTAATGGTTGATGCTTTATAGACCCTGGGCAAGTCCCTTTTGTTTGTCTCAGTTTTCTAAATAGTAAAAGGGGAATAAGATGCACCTACCTTGAAGGATTGTGGTTCAGATCAAATGGAATAATATTTGTTAAGTGCTTAGCAGATTCTGTCATGTAGTAGATACCATGTAAATATTATTTCCTTTCCCTTCCCCTTCCCCTTCCCCTTCCCCTTCCCCTTCCCCTTCCTACAGAAGACTAGCACAGAGGACCATCACTGTCAGTGAGTATTTAGGCTATTTAGGTATCTCACTAATTACTGGGTGACCATTTTCTTATACATAAAATAGAGAATTTTGACCAGATGGTCTCTAAGATCCCTCCCATCTCTCAAATTCTGAAACTATAGTTTGTATTTTGTTTTAGAAAAGCATATGGCTCCTTGTAGGATATATATTGACTTAGAAAACCATGTGTGTTTATACATTTCTTTTTTATTGATTTATCAATATGTTAAAATCATATATATATACATATATATGTATATATATACATATATACATATATATACATATATATGTATATATGTATATATATATATGTATATATATATATATATACTGAATGTTAATCTGGTTAAAACCACCCTCAGGAGTATTGGGCTTCCCTATGGCCCATGGGTCATGCACCTGATATCCTTAGTTGATTTCCCCCCTAAAGTATATTTATTATACTTGCAAATTTTTTTAATCTCAGAGACTACAACTGACCACAACTACGACACAATGTCAGACATCTTGGAGCACTAATCTTAAAGAGATGGAAGAATCTTTTGGTTTCCATCTCAAGTCAACATTCATGCCATATTGTATTTAAGGCTCAAGAACTACTCAAATCTGGAAGCAAGCCAGTATCTGTTTTATAACCCTTCCTATGTTTTATGCACATTAGAGGATAAATGGTGACTCAATCCTAGCTGCAATCATTCTGTAATCACCTTTAATCTTTGGTTAGTCAGTCTGGTTTCCATGGTAGGAGTGATACAGAAGACAAATTCTAATAAAGCATCCTTACCTGGTAGGTGGAGGGTACTGGTACTATTTAGAGAACTGAAAATGTATTCCATAAAATAATCTGGGGAAGGCAAGCTTCTTTGACCCAGACAGACTCCTTGAAGAGACAAAGAAATGATTGTAGCAGCCAGCCGAGGAAGGGTTTTTTCGTCAGCACCATTGTTGTTTATTATTCCAGATCTCTGTTGTAGAATTTTGGTCTCCATGCACTGAAATCAAGATACATGTTGGAAGAATACTCATAATTTTCATTCAGCATTTAAGCTAAATATTGGAAGTGTCTCTGAGAAGGCTAGAGACATCTTTAGACCATTTTTTTAAAATTCTTTTTAATATTTTAATACTTTTTCTAGAGGTTTCTTTTCCCTTGATTTTCTCTGTTTGGTATTTAAGGTCCTTGACAAGCTGACTCCAACATATTTTTGCAGCCCTAATACACCTTATTTCCCACCATGCACTCAACGATTTAGCCAAATGGGCCTGCTAACTCTTCCTCACACATCACACTCCATCATCTATCTTCATGCCTCTATATTGAAACTTATGCATTATTTTTGTACAAATTTTGTGTGAACGCATCCTCCCATATCTATATGTTGTCCCCCTAGAAAAGTGTCAGCTTCTTGAGAGCAGAGACCATTTAATTTAAGCTTTTGTAGCCACAGTACCTTGTACAGTTGTATACAGGCATATTGTATACAGGTATTACCTGCTTGGGAATTGATGACTAATTAGTTTATTGATTCCTATGGTCTAGAACTTTCTTGGTTCTCCTGCTTCTCTGCTTACCCCATCTCTATTCAGTCGACTCCTCTTTGTTCCCATTCTCCTTAATCATAGGCATCAATAAAACTTGGACTCTGGCTAGAATCTTCCTTTTTATATTCTCTTTCTCAGAGAAAACTGAAGGGGAATCTCTATTTTCATGAATATGATTATTATATAATTTAATCTAAATTTGATATCAAATTTATCTAAAACAATTCAAGGAATATTTTCAATTACATATTATATGTAAGGCGAATAATGACGATGATTCTCAAATCTATATAAAATATTCTGGAAGTTTTAGGATAGTTTTAAGCTGTAAACTGCATTAAGAATTTGGGAACATGATTTATTTCTAGACTCAACCCTTCTGAGAGATCTAGTATAATATTTACAGATGCTTAAATATCTCCTTTTAACTATATGCATGTCAGTTCAAGTGCAGTATGTCAGAACTAAACTAAAGCAATGTCTTTTCTTTTTGTTCCCAAATCAATTCTTTGCCAATCTCCTCTACATGTACATTTTAATTTGCTTATCTGTAAAGAAATTGTAGTCCCAATCCACTTTTCAACAAATTCAGTTTAAGCTTTTAGTTTTAACTGGCAAACTGTTTACTTCAGCAATGCTTTCAGCAATGTGGCAATGATAACTTCAACCACTTGACTGTGGTTGAATCTTTGTATAGTTATTTGAGCTTCAATTCTTTAACCCTCTTTCCAAGAGCCCTTGCAGTTTCTCACTGCATCCAGGAAGGTGATTCCTTCTCTCTTCAATGTTCATCTATCTTCTTGATGGTGCAAATGATCTGGGGAAGGATCCCTTTGATGTAAGAAGTCTCTGAGACTATAAGTAAAGGAGCAGAAGTTGATCTATCTCAGGGAGGGTTTCCTTATTTCACAGTGTTGAAATTACAGATCCATTTCCTCCAAAAGAGAAGGGCCTTAACTGCAAGGACTGCTTCTGTTTGAATGAATAAATGAATAGTGAGAATAAAACTGTTCATACTACCTACTTCACAGTCTTTCCAAGAAAGGGCATTGTAAAGTGGACTTTTTGTAAAATGCAATACAATATATAAATAAGGATGAATATTATCCAGAAAATGTCAAGAGAACTAGAAAAGGGCAACCATCACATCGAGTGGGGCATATATGGAAGATTCAGGAAGACATAGAGGCTGATAAGATACAAATAGGCTGTGGCCGATCCATTGGAAAGAATGTATCCCTCACACCAATTTTTCATCAGTGCCACTAAAATGCTAAAAGGTATCTAGATTAGGCCTCTGAACTTGGAGTACTGAGAGATACAAGTATACATCACAGTGCTGTCATTTTTTTTGGCTTTGGGATAGCAAATAAGTCTCTTAACCTGCGAATCATTTTCCTCATCTGTAAAATGAGGAGAATCACAATTATAGTTACTTCATAGAGTTCTTGTGAGGAAAGTACTTTGTAAATTGTAAAAGCTACATCAGTGTGGTTTGTGTGTTAAAGTTTCTAAGGAGTTAATTTACCTGTCTTAGAGGACTTGTCTCTTTGGAGAAAACACAGCCACTCTCTCCTTCTGCCCACCACCCTCCAAATTCCTAGAAGCTACACACTAAAAAAGATGGCATCCTGGTGAAATGGCCAGGGGATTTGTCCTTAAGGGAAAGTTGTGTTTTGTCCCAGAATTATCCCAGCCTTTAGAAGGTTATACAGTAAATGAAGACTGAAGTCTGCAAACTAACCCCTAGCATTTATGGGTAGCACTTTTTGGTCCATGGCTCACACAGAACTCACAAAGAGGGGTTGTGTTTCATTATTAGAGGAACAGTAGAGGGATTCAAAGGTGAGCTATAACAGAGGAAAGAAAGAAGGGTGGGCTTTATTTGAGCGTGAATGGGGAAAGATAGAGTGAGGAGTGTGAGGGAATCAGTTAAAATTTCAAAAATCATGGGTTTGATTTATTGTCTTGCTGATTGTTTAGACTTAAAACATAGATGGAGAAATGATGAATGGCAGATTAAATTTAAAAGTCTCTGGTATGATGGGGCAGCTAGATGGCACAGTGGATAGAGCACCAGCCTTGGGGTCAGGAGGACCTGAGTTCAAATCCAACCTCAGGCACTTAATAAGTACTTCGCTGTGTGACTTTGGGCAAAAAAAAATTTTTTTTGGAGAGCTGGTTGTTAAATATTTACCAAAGTGCTCCAAGGTAGAATTCTCTATCCTCCTATGGAATGATTTAGAAAGAGATAGAGGCATTATCTATAGGGGTTAGAAAGGCATTAACATTGAAGCTGAAATTATTTACTTCTCTTCAAATTAGTAAAAAGTCCCACTCATCTACAGGACTCTATATCAATACCACTTGCATCATCAGTCACCATTTCTGAAGGTTTTGAGATTTTTGTCAGCATCATTGTCCCTGTGAGTATCTTTCATTTAGATTGCAAATTCTGTGAAAGTAGGGATCTTCTTGTGCCTATTTTATGCCTCAGTATTCATTCTGTATCTTAGAGACCTAGAGACTTTTCTGAGGGGAACTAAGAACTTAAGGGACTTACTCAGAGGCAGAACTCAATGCCGGGTCTTCTTAACATTGAAGTGAGATATTGATATTTTAGACTCCTACTGCTTCCCGATGACTTAGCTTCACTGTTAATAATACGAATAAAACAATAATAGCCAGGTGATTCTCAATCCATCTGGTCATGTGAATGTTGCGATAACAGGCTGGGCAGTATCCTGCTGGACTCCACAGCATGCTACACTCCAAAACAAGACCGAGCTTCAGATCTCACCTAACTGTGTGACTTTGGACAAGTCACATCACAACCTTTCCAACCCTCAGTTTCCTCATCTGTGTGACTTTGGACAAGTCACAATCTTTCCAACCCTCAGTTTCCTCATATGTAAAATGAGGAAGAGGGGCATGGTGGCCTCTAAAGATCACTTCCAGCTCTAAATCTATGATCTTTGGTGAGTCTGAACAAGGAAGCTTTATTTCTCTGGTCACTGGGACTGTCATATCCATATATGTTCTTTTTGGGGGGAGGGGGCTTCAAGGTAATGGGATAAAGTGACTTGCTCAAAGTCACACAGCTAGGTAATTATGAAATGTCTGAGGTCAGATTTGAACTCAAGTCTTCCTGACTCCAGGACCGGTGTTTTATCCACTATATGACCTTGCTGCCCCCTGTTCTTAAGGCCACTCCAAAAATCTAGCAATCCAGAGTGGCTACATACCACCAGTTGGAGAGTACTGGGTTCCTAGTTTGCATCTAGTGTAATGTCACAAGACAGATCTCCAGCAGGGGATGGGAAGCCTGAAATTCCAGTGGTTAATCTGAGTCAATGTACTGTTTGCACATTTTCTACACTATGACATCTGTGTATAGTATTCTCTTTTCTTTATGTAGTAAGGAGGGATCCTTTCGAGAAAGATGCTCTTTCTTACAACCCCCCAAACTGAAGAAAATGACCTGTTTTTTCCTAATTCAATAGGTTAACACTTTGAAGTTGTGATTTTCCTTTTCTTTGGTGCTCTCCCACCCTGTCCTTCATTTTCTTTTTTTTTTTAATTTTACAATTAACCCAAGAATTTTTAACTCCATAAACACTGAGAGTAAATGAGCAGCATTTGTTGCAATTTGAAGATCGTTTTCCCCATATTTCTTAAGGGCCTCTGAATGGTTGCTGAGATACAGTTGGAGCTCCTGGAAACCAGCTCTGGCACTCAGATTCAAATCCAACCATACTTGCCAGTGAATAATTTATGACAGAAAGAACGCTATACCAGCCCCCCCCCAACTGTGATGGAAGGTGGCTGCCTTTGGAAGAGCACCCGTAAGTAGAGATAACAAGCCCTCCCCCTGACTACCTACGGAGAGTCAGAAAGCAAAGGAGAGGTTAATTGAAAAGTCAGTTTTTTGATGTCGAGTGGGTGGGGAAGGCCTCTGGAGCTGAGGTTGCACAATACCTAATGGAGGAGAATGCAGGGGACATAAAGTACCTAACTGCGGAGCTGAGCAAAGATGGGACAGTAATGAGAGGCTACAGAGAGATGTGCTGATTGCTCCAAAGCACCTGTCTTTTTGCAACCTGGAGATGAGATAATGAGTGATAGATCTGGGAAGAAGCTTGTGGGGGGAGGCGGTGGTTGCAGCTGTTTCTTGCTTTTCCTCACTTAGAAGGAGATAGAAATCCTCTGCTTTCAACCCTCCTTCCATGGTAAACACGACTATGGTAGTGTCTGAACTGAATCTGAATTTTATGGATATGAAGAAGCCAGGAAAGAGCCTCTGAAGTAAACACTCCCCTCCTTTGTCTTGTCTCTCTCCAATTCATCTTCATTTAGCTGCCAGGTTATGGGATCATAGATCTGGAGCTGGAAAAAGGACTCAGAGTTCATCTAGCCTAACTCGCTTACATCACAGAGGAGGAAATTGAAGCCAAAGACATAGAAATGAATTTGGTCAAGAAACCATAGGTGGTGGAGGCAGCTAGGAGTGCAGGATCAGAGTCAGGAAGACTCATCTTCCTGAGTTCAAATCCTGCCTTAGATACCAGCTGTGTGACCCTGAGCAAGTCATTTAACCCTGTTTACCTCAGTTTTCTCATCTGTAAAATGAACTGGAGAAGGAAATGGCAAATCACTCCAGTATCTTGGCCAAGAAAATCCCAAATGCGGTCATGGAGAGTTAGACACCCAATTATGCTACTCAAGCTTAAAACCACACTAAGGCTTTGGGGGACATCCTGACTAATCTACTCAAGCTTAAGTCACACTAAGACTTTTAGGACATCTTGAATAGATATTCTTGAAATTTAAGAATAAGCTCTGGGCCAAGATGGGCTCATGGTACAACCGAATAAATCAGGGTGCTACAGTCAGAGAAAATGAGTTTGAATCTGTCTCTAAAGTTTACTGCCAAATAAAAAATAAAAAAAATAAAGTTTACTACCTGTGCAATCTTGGGCAATGGCCAAGCCTCTGCAAAATGAACGGCATGGTCTAAATGATCTTTAAGTGTCCTCTCATCTCTACATTTCTGTTTGAATTCCAAGCTCCTCCCTAGAGGGGAACTTGCCCTTGGTACATTTGGGTTTTCTTACCTGGTTTCTGGATGTGTTGAAATGTTGCCTTACAGAAGCCAAGATGTCTTCTGTTTCATTCTGAGAAAATGAATAACAATCTTCATCCTGCCTTAAGTTAAGTAAGCTATGCAGGTAAAACTGATAGTCTTTACTGCTTAGATTGAGTTTTGAAGCACAGATCTCTTCCTGATGAATGATGTAATACAGAAGGAGGAGAGAAATTCTCTGAAACACTTCTTCACTCAGATGGTCTTCAAAATCTCCTCCGGCTATTAGTAACAGGGAATCTGGTTCCAAACACTGTGGGTTACAAGGAAAGAAAGGAAGACAGCCACACATGTCTACATATTCATTATTCTGTAATGCCTAGGAAATGTCCACAGAATGCCAGCTATGAGACTGCCAGGGATCTTAGACCTTGAGAAGGTTATACAAGAAGGCAGGAGGCCTAAAGGGGGCAAACAAGGGGCCTGAACCAAAACTCAAAGATTCTTGTTCTTTCGGTGAATTAACACTGGTGCTATGCTCTCCTGTCATGAACTTGGGTTGCTTTGTTTTTTTTTTTAACACATGGGTGAGCAGGACCTAATTCTTGAGACTGAAGTGTTAGCTGGAAAATCTTATCTCTATCCCTCCCTTCGCTTCATGAAGGAAGGGGGGGTGGAAGGGGAGGAAAAAAGAGAAAGAGAGACGAAAGAGAGAGAGAGAAGGAAAGAGGGAAAGAAAGAGAAGAACGAGAGAGTAGGGGAAAGGAAAAAGAAAAAAGGAAGAGAAATGAAGAGAGAGAGAGAGGAAAGGGAGAGAATGGGGGAGGGGGAGAGAGAGAGAGAGAGAGAGAGAGAGAGAGAGAGAGAGAGAGAGAGAGTTTAAAAGTGTAGTCAGCTTGGCATAATGGATATAGAGTTAACTTTGGCCAGGAAGGCCTAGGTTCAAGTCTCACCACTGATATAAATATCTGTATGATTCTGGAAAAGTCACTTAATCTTTGCATCAAACTTGGTGGACTGCAAGTGGCCACAAAACTCCTACAGTTATCAGGAAACAGATTAAAATATAATTGGAAAATGTTTAACAAAAATAAATAAAAATACTATACAACAAAGTTAATGTTAATCTGTGATTTTCTAAGTCAACATGTGGCTAGGAAGGATCCAGTTTCTATTTACATTTGTCATCACTGCTTTAGGCTACTCTCTAAGACTATTTTAAGTTACAGAGGAGGTTGCGATACATATTTGCCAAGGGAATGTCCTTGCCTTCCCTAAATCAATGAAATCACAGATCTAGTACTATCCTCATACATTTATATGGGGATATATATATATATATATATATATATATATATATATATATATATATATAACATATATGCTGTTATCAAAGTTTTTAGTATACCTTGCCCTCTTTTTATTTCAGAGCATTATTATAGTTTTTTTTTTTTATTTCATTGACTCATAGGGTAAATATTAGCCCTTAACAGGTCTTTCCTGTCAAGATAGAAAGGGTTATCTCTCAACTAGACAAAAATTCCTTTGATGAAGAAAATATAATCTATTCTCCCAGGAACAAAAGAGATACCCCTTCACTTGCATCAGAGTAGAACCATTTGCTATCTTAATTCTTAGATGGGATCGTCTCACAATAGGGACACTTTAACAGCCTGTCTTTAATGCCATTCTCCTCTGGTGACAGTTTGTAGGGCTTTGATTTTCTGTCTGCTTTGCAACCTACTCGGAACAGCTGTAATACACCACACGAATCAGGCGGAAACAACTGTCACCCATATCCAAAACAAAGAATTAGTTACATTTTTTATAAAACAGGGTGACTCCAATTATTCAGCAATGCAACTGAAAAAAATAGGAGATGTCAGGGGATAATGGAATTATAAACTTACTAAACTATTCAAAACAAAAACTCATGAGCCCCCATCAATGTGTTTGATTTTGCTAGTCAGTCAGAAGACACAATTCAAAATAAAGGCATCTAATAAAATGATACAGAAGGAAAAATAGCAATTGATTACCGTACCCAAAAATCTAGGACACTTTCCTACAAACTGTCATTAAGACAAGTGAACACATAAAGGGGTAACATGTGGAGAGATACATATGTAAGGAACGTGTATGGCCATGATACAAGAATGGGGAGCCAATATGGGCTTTCTGTACGGTAGGATTGGAAATATATTCAGATCATTTCTTCATACTACTTCACTGTCCTACACTGGTCTTATGTGGTATGTTGTCTCTACTAAGCAGTGTTCCACTAATCTTAGGATCATGGCTAAGTTTTGCTCTGAGTTTTGTATGTGTTTGTGTGTGTGTGTGTGTGTGTGTGTGTGTGTGTGTGTGTGTGTAGTTGTGGTTTCAGCTGGATTCTTCAGCTAAGATTTTATCTACTCTCCACAAAAGGAGTTGTATACACATAGTTTTAACTTAGAACCTAGTTGTTCAGTTTTAATTTGTTTTTGTTTTGTTTCATAAAGGAGATAAGTACCGGACTAGGGAAAGCTTCTTAGTTATTTTCTCTTTATAAGGAGAGAAAACTATCAAACTATCATTTTACAATCCTGATTTTTCTTAACTTAGCTTATTTGTCCAGAAGAGACTTGCCTCTAGGGTTCAACTTCATTTGTAATACAGATTAGCCAGGAAGCTAAATAAAGCCTGCAAGGACCTAAATTCTATCCCAGAAATGTTTCTATCATTTTAGTTATTATGTCTAGAGTTGAACTGTAGTCCGTTGACTCAGACAATAATCTGATTTAGAGTTAGAAATTCCTTTGAACTCTTACACAATCTTTTTGGAATCCTGCAACCTCAAACTCTATTTGGAAGGTGGGGCAAGAGGGTCTCTCAAAGAAATATGAAAGAGCTACCTAGATCTCAAAGCAAAAAGGTTTTTCCTAACCTCTTTTCTCCTAGTCCCAACAGCCTTTGGACTCTATGCAAGTAAAGGAAAAAGACAGTAAGGTCTAAATTCAGGGAAAGCTATAAGGAGGAAGCATTCACTGTCTTATGTGTTCCCCAAATTTCTGCTTTTATTATATACATATGACTAATAACAAATTCTCCAATTGTTAGATTCTCTACTTTTAAATAGTTGTATTAACTAAAAGAAAGATAGATGATTGCTTCATTATGATGTTGAGGGGAGGAAGGGAATGAAGTTTAACTTAACTCTAGTAGCAATGCAAATAAACAGGATATGTATTTTTTTACATTCATTTTTTTTCTTTAGCTAGGTAGTTGCTAAGAGAAGAAAAGTGACTGATTTTTTTTCTCAGGAAATGGAAACTAGATGAAAACTGAAGCAAGGGGTCAGGAAGGCAGGCAGCCACCTAGCTTGCAATATTTGAGATGTCCAATAAAAGATATTTTTTGATATTTTATAAGGGCAAATGTTTTGAAATTTCCAGTGGTCTTTATTTCATGATATATCAGATCACAAGCACTCCAGGGAAGGTTTCAAGGCTCCTATGTACAGTGACTAGTTTTCAAACTTTGCATGGAAGACACAATTTCCTTGCCTTGGTTCTGGCAGTAGGTGAATCAACATAGCCACCATTTCAGAATTCTTCACTAGATTGTGGATCTGAGAAAAAGCTGTTGGGATTTTTAGAGTGGTAGAATTTCTGGTATGCCACTGTCAATATCTTGTATACTGAAATGTTGAGCAATGGCCCAAAACACCATGGGCCCTCCTAAAAACAAAACCTTCCTAGACATTGCTTAAAGTGCTAGGAAACTTGCTTTTAACCAAGTAATGGAAGGCTAAAATATTGGTAGAGTGGTCTACCATCTTTATCCCACTGCTGAATCTGAGTTTGACTGATTCAATCATCCATTAATTCAGATTTGCATGATTACTTGCTCTTATGCTGGGTGAAAGTCCCAGGAGAAAGAAAAAAAATTAAGAAGTCTTTATTATTGCATTAGCTCACTGAGAATTTCTTCACATACAAGGTATTACTTCATTTCATTATTTAATTTTTGTAGCAAGTTTTAGGGGCAATAATACCACATGTTGTTAAATGTGGGATGTGATGGACTGTGTGATGGAATAATTGACAGTAAAAACAACCTCACCACTTTTCTAATTGCTACTGTCTAATTTTCTTATTGATTCTCATTCTGTTTGAAAGCAATCAAGGAGCATATTTTGGCATTTTATCATAAATTAGTAGAACACAATCTCTCATCAATTAATTAAATATTGATGGATCATTATTATAAACCACATTTCCAAATAAGCCTCTTTTTCCCATAAACCTCTCTCATCTCTCCATCTCAACTGGTCTCATAACCTTAAGTAAACATGAACAATACAAACACATTTAAATACTTCAATGATGTGTCAGTTATGGGAAAAGTCATACCCAGCATCACTCCCAACCAGAGGCTGCAACTTCTGAATTAGTTTGGTTTGGTACTTCAGATTTGTTTTTCAAGAAGCTTTCTCCACAAAATAAGAATAAAATTCATTTCTCTAAAAATTTCTCTTCAGAATCTTTTTTCCTTGATATTTATGTCATTCACGGTCTCAAAAAATTTCCCTTTATTCTTACTCTCTGGATCTCATACAATTTTTCTCAGCCATGATAGTTAAATCTCTCCAAGTCCCTATCTCCTCACTCCTAAAGATGTAATAACAATATTCAGCATCTCTCTAAGAGGCTCTACTTAAACTAAGTTTACATACCTAAAAGTCTGGAACATTTAAAACTGAATAGTAAAGTCCCTATCACTTATTCAATAAAATTCCTTGCTCCTATTAAATCTTTAACTATGTTGGAACATTTTCCTTTCCTATAAAAAAATTCTCCCTAGAATTTAGTGATTAGTAAAGGACAAAAATAGCTGTAGGTCCTCCTCAAAAGCCCAATTTCAATGTTCCATGGTATGAAGAATATCAAAGATCTTGCCAGGAGGTACAAGCTCCTACAGATTTTACCAAGCTAGAAGGGCTTCCAATAGCACAACAGTGACAGTCTCTCTTGGATGCCCAAGGACCACCTCACTTTAGTACAGAAAAGCTTATCAGCATAAATTTAGTATATAGGTAATAAGATCTTTAGCCAGGGTCATCTGTGAAATGGATTTTTATGGCTCTCAATCTTGGCCACTGTTTCATCAGTGACAGTGGTAAAAGGGCAGAAAGGGAAGGATCAGGTAGATCATGCAAAAAATCCATTTTCAGGCTATCTAAAAATAATTATTTAACTGATGATATTTTTAATGTGATTCCTTTGTTCAGCAACCAGAGCTGATCTTCTGACTATTGTACATTTCCCTCCACACTTGAATCCTTTGACCCTTTAGTCTATCACCATTAAATATCAATCACAGGTTACTACCACAATCTTACTTTGCTGCACTTTTAGATATTTCTGGAGAAGCTTATTTAATCATACTTGCTGAGTCTACTGCAAATTTAATTTTACCAGGACTCTCACTGTCCTACAGTGCTATCCTTCCCTAAATGTCTATGCCACACCCAACTATTTTGTTCCCAAACCTTTCTTACTTACACAATATTCCTATACCATCTATCTCCCTCTCTGTCACTCCCAACAGTGGCTTTGACCTTATAACTCAGTAGAGAAATTTCCCTTTCTTTACTCCATCCCATTTCTCAAAGCTCCCCTATAGTCACATACTTTACTCAATTCTCTGATGAAAAGACAGTCCCTCTCCTCGTCTAAAGCCACTCCTTATAATTTTGTCCTTCGTTTCCATCGACTCTTGCTCCTGTGGTAGCATGTTACCAATCCTTTCTAATGTTCAGTCTCTTCTTATCCTTTCCTTTTCCCTACAAAGATGCCCAAGTCTCCCCATTCTCAAAAACAACTTTGATTCTATCATTCCCTTAAATTATCACTTTGTAACTTTTCATTCATTTACTAAAAATATGATTAATAGTCATTGCTATGACTTTTTTAATCCTCTCACTCATTTCTTAACTACTTAAAACCAGGATTTGGATCTCACCATTCAAATGAAACTAGTTTTCCAAATTTGCTAATGATCTATTCAATGCTAATTCCAATATTCTCCTTTGTTCTATGTATGATGCAGTAGACTTGTTCCCCCAGGGTAGTATTCAATCTATGTATTTGCCTAGACTGACCTGGACTAAATTTCCTCCTTACCTCTACCTCTTAGCATCTTTGGAATCGATCAAGGCTTAAGTCATATTAGACCTTCAACAGGAAACCTTTCTCATCCCTTCACCTCTCTGCCGCAAACTTCTTTCATAAGAAATCAGTATATATTTATCTGTTTATGTATTAAATCCCTACAATAGAATTAAAAGCTAATATCAAAGAAATTCTTTTTCATTTTGATTTTGTTCCCCTAGAGTCTAGTACACTAACATTGTTGAACAGGACTGAAAAATATAATATTGCAGGATTCAATGAGATCCATATTCATATCCTTGACATCATCATCATCATCATCATCATCATCATCATCACTGACAAATATTTATTAAGCATTTTGTGCTAAATGATATGAATGAAACCAGAAAAATAACAAAGTTACTAATAGAGAATACAGATTTTCCTTGAAAAGTTAAATTAAAAACCTTGGTGGAACTGGTTCCATTCTGTGCTAAAAGACAATTTAGAATTATTTCAAGGAACACTGTCTTCTTTCTTGCAGGGCATATAATGATCATAAACAAAATGATTTTCCAAACTAGATGACTTCAATGAAAAGGGAGACACAGAAGTAGATAGGGTTATATCTGTTGGAAATGATGATTCAAGATTAAAAATGTAATATGCAAATTCCTGTAGATTTCTCAGAAGTATCCTAAACCATATTTCATGAGTAAGTTTTTTAAGGAAGAGAGTCAGAAAGAATTGAACATGGAGAACAAAATTTCATAGGTGCAAAAAATTGAAATAAAATATATCTTAAGCCAGGGATTCTTAACATTTTGGCAGTATCTAGTAAAACTAATGGAGCCCTTATCAGAATATTATTTTTAAAAGCATAAAATTGCATGCATAGCATTGCAAAAGACTCAGTTGGCTCTACTTCTGCACAATTCTGGCCTCTGATAATTTTCCATACAATGACTATTAAAGATATTTGCTCACTAGATCTCCATCTAGATTCAGAATCTCTATTTAAATTAATAGAAATTCGTGGCTACATTTCAGAATCAGCTTTCTGCATTTTTAGGTCACAGAATAATAACAATAAAGAATAAATACAAGAGAACACTTCATACTATTATGGTCTTTAGAACAATGTTTCTGTTGTGATACTTCTTGCTATATGTAAGTACTCTGTGATTCAGAAAAATGGGACGTGGATAAGAGTAAGCATCAGATCTCATTTTCATCAGATTTTATAGAAATTTTAAAATGAGCTTGTCAAACAGTTGCTACAATAAGGAGGACTGAGAAATCTCATTAGTGAACTGACAGATAAAAGCAATGCTAATTTAAAATGCAATCTCATTTGCAATATAGATGGGAAAAAGATGAGGAGGGGAAGCTAGGTAGTGTAGTGGATAGAGCACTGACCCTGGAGTCAGGAGGACCTAAGTTCAACCTGACCTCAGACACTTAATAATTAATCTTGGGTAAGTCACTTAACCCCATTGCCTTGCCAATAAAAGAAAGAAAGAAAAAGATGATAATGAAATATTAAAATTATCCTCAAATAAAACTATTTACAGCCTTGAAACATTAAAAGACAGTGGCATGGAGAAAAAAAAATCTATAGAATATCCACTAATAATAGACTAAATGGTTGCAATATTTGAAGATGAAATTGAAAGGACAGCAAATAGAGGCAAGATGGAACAGATCTACCTATTCTCATTTTTGAGAATAATAAGAAAGTTTTAAAGTTTGAAACTTATTTACCTGCATTATCTCATTTCATCCTATTTGGAATTCTCTGAAATAATTACTGGCAATATCTTAATCTTCATTTTAGGTATTTTGAAACTGAGCATCAGGGTTGTGTAAGTAAGCAAGTCATTTGTCCAAGACCAGAGTCATGTAACTAGTGTCAGAGACAGATTTTAAATAGAACTCTCCTGATTGCAAATAAATCACTCTTTCCACTGAATCATGATCGGAATAAATAAAGACATAAGGAGTGTTCATAAAGTTGGTAAAAGTAGCTCCCAATAAAGAAGCTTCCTCTGCCAATCTAGGTGAGTAACTCCTCTATAGTGTCTGTTGTGTTAAGAATTTAAATGATTGCACCAAGTTGGTTCTTTACATATCATCAGATGACTCTTCTCATACATGATGGTAGAACCACCACCTTGGGAATTAGTTTCTGATGTGTTATAACAACAAGCAGAAATGGCACTTAAGAGAATGAAGTTGTACGGAGGGTCAGGGCAGTCCAAATACATATTAAAGAAATTCATGCTAAAAATAATGCAAAGATCCCAGATAGAATTATCAATTTAAAAAAATAGTGACTGAAAAGTCATCAGCCACTATTGATCCATGTGCTTACTTCTCAAATCAATAAAATTTGCCTAAAATTATTTTGTGAAGGTACTGATGACATCCTGAACAAAAGTAGAAGGCTGAAATAGAACATTGCTGATTATTTTCTTATGCACACTATGTCTTCAGACACACAATCTCCTGAAAGCTCTAAATAATATGAGTTACTTCTGCATTTATTGTTTGTTTTCAAGGAATAGGAAAAAACAAATTGACCAAATAAAACATATCCTTAAGGATTTTCTTCAAATATTTCCCCCTGAAGTATATTTTATAAAACAAAATTCCTTGATAGATTCATCAACAGAAGTTACTCTCTCTAAGGATCTTCTGACTATCAATAGAGAATGAGCTATAAGATGAGACATATGTTCAGTAAAGGTTTTTATCCCTACTATAGAGGCAGTCCTGTACACAACCGAAATGGAAGACAGAGCTTTGAAAACAGGGAAGATATTGTTCCAACTGAATCAAAACCTGGAATTCTCTAGGGCCTCCTCTGTGGGATACACAGATAGGCAAAAGTGACTGGCCTACTAGTCAGTATACCAAAAATAGATGAAAATGTCCATATCTGACATGCATTCAGAAGGAAATTCAGTGTATAAATATCATTAATAGTCACTGTGCTTGAAAAATTATCAGAGTCCAGAACTATGTAGAAGTAAAGCCAGTTGAATTTCATTTGAAAAATTATGTAGCTCCTTCAATGATCATAAGCTACTCCTTGGCACAAACTCCATCTATTTTTTAATCAATACTTTCCCAATAGTTACGTGGCTGTTATTTATGCAATGAATGAATGAATGCATGCAAAATCATGCTTTAAATACTTACTCTGTATGAAACACTGTGCTAAATGCTGAGGAGACAGAAAATTAAGACAGTGCCTCCTCCCAAGAAGTTCACATTCTAAAGGAAGAGACAATACATATAGTAGTTGCAAATGAGATAGAAATACATATTTCAGTTGCAAATGAGATAGAAAGGTCTTTAGAGCACAGTGGTAAAGCAGTGATAATTCCTCTTTTTAATCCTATTGGTTTCTGATGTCAAACTATTTAACAGTGTCAAAGACTTTCATGGCAAAAATTCTTTTCTAAGTCATCAATAGCTGAAGTGATAGCATCTTAAGAAGTTCCTAGCTGCATCTTTATGGATGTTGTTTCCCAGGACTATGGTTGTGAAGTTGGGGCTGGAAGGTTGCCTGATGGTATGGGCAGTGGTGCTGCTCCAGGGGCCTTGGGATCACTCCACCTTTTGATTTGTTGCCATTAGTGGTGATGAGAAAGGCAGGTCCACTCTCCCACAGAGATTTCTCTCCTAAATCATAGTTGTAAAGTTCAGACTGGAAATACGGTTGTATAAAGGGTTATGTTATTCCTAAGACTCTTGAGTTCAAGGTCTTGGACTATCTCCAAGGAAGTTTAAGGGGTGGTGGTGGTGGTTGCAGCAGTAAGTAATAGTATGGTTTTGTACTTGCCACATATATGCCACCTCTCACCCTCTCCTAGGCACCTCAATATTTTAAGTAGTCTGACTTGCCTAACACATAGATGGCAATTGATCAGCCTTCTATGGAGATGGCTATGTGTGTGTTGGGGGGGGGGGGTGTTGGAGGGCATTACTACTCACAATCTCCTGAGTTTAGGGTCCTAGGTTAACCAAGTCTCAGAGGGGTTGGTTGAGATGGTAGAAGTGGTTTGACTTGCCTGTCTCAAACTTCCCCTTATCCTTTCCTCAAGGTGTCTGATAAACACCAGTATCTCTGAGAAGGATCAGAATGGTAGATACCCTAAAGGACAATAAAGAGGCCTACCAAAGTGTGTAGCATATTGCTAATGATTACTTGTGTGTGAGAAGTGGCATAATAACCATGAGTGACAGATATACAAGGCAGGTTGTTGGCATAGTAGATACTCAGATGGATTTGGAGTCAGGAAACTCAACATTTGGATTCTCCCTCAAAGACATTAACTATCTGATCCTGGGAAAATTATTTAATCTCCCCCAGACTGTTTTCTCATCTGCAAAATGGGGATAATAGCCCTGCCTCATAGAGTTATTTGGATCAAAGGGAAAAAAAAATCGAAGTGCTTTGAAAGCCTTAGTGTTGTATAAATGTTAGCTATTATGACTCTCAGAGTCACTGCAATAAAGATTTATTTTTAAAAATCTACACATTCCTCTAAGCATTTCACATAGATAAAATGCCGGATTTTATATGCAATTCTAATTTCAAGTTGAGCTTAACTGACTGCCAAACTTGAGGACAAATTCTCAAACATATCCTTAGACTTAGGAAGCTGGCCACATCATCTAAGCCTCTTATTTGCCATATAGCAATTTCTCCGGAGGTAACTGAATTTCCAGAGAAAGGAAACCCTTGTGGGTCCTTGAGTGGTTGAACTGAGCCAAAAGTCTCTCTTTCATGTTTCATAAGCCACCAGTTTCTCTCCAGCTTTGTAGACAAAGAAACATTTAGAATATTTGCCTTCCTTTATTTAGGTAATTGAATTTAAGTACTTTTGGGCAGGGAATCTTTAAATCTGTGCTTTGTTTTGTTCACCATCTCTTCCAGTTATTTCCTCATACTGAGTTTCCCTTCAGGAGGAATGAAAAAAAAACTGGACTGCAAGAAAAGTCACTCATGAGATGATGGCTTTCCCTGCTTACTAATAGAATTTACCTGACCAGATGTTCATTCAAACTGAGGCAAAAGTCATCTAAAATATGTGGAGTATCTTAGAATAATGCATTTAAAATAATATTTTGGGTCAAATTTTGTGGGTGGGAGGAGTAGTTAGAATTTAAAAAAATTTCTTCCAAGTCAACTTGTCACCCATTTTAATAAGCTTTTGTATATCATTAAAAGAGAACATGCCAAATATAGTTATACATGTATAACTTATATTAGATTAATATCTGACAAGGGCAGAGGGTAGGGAAGGGAGAGAAGGAAGGAGGAAAAATATAGAACTCAAAACCTTGCAAAAATCTTTGTTGAAAACTATCTTTACATGTAGTTGGAAAATGAATAAATTTATTAAAATCAAAACAAAATTAAATAAAATTGTATTAAAAGAAAGAATATGCCACTCAAGTGAACTCTCAGAGAACAATGAGAATCTGTGATTTTTCTAGATAATACCAGGGAGCTCGGATTTCTCTTTATAATGATGCAAAGCAAAAACTAAAACTATATTCCAAATGTTTATCCAGAAACATATGCTAATGCTTATATAGTATATGCAATCTCTGAGGATCATGGAGAAGTTGAGTGAATATTCAATTATTTACCTTTCACCCACAATGATGAGCAATTCTCTGTATCAACAACACATTCTTACCATGAAAAACAGTACACATTGTCAGTAAACATTTGAACTTTTCCTTTAAGTATTGGGAAAGGTTTGTTTTTGCCTCCCAGGTACATGCCCCCATTCCCACTCATGCTGGATTTTCTAATTCATTTTGGACTAAAATCATGATCTCATCTTAGCTTATGTTCTAACCTGGGGTCTATGAATTTGTTAATTTTTAAAAAATATAATGATGACTATATTTCAACATCATTAATTATGTTTTATAGTCCTATGAACTTAAAGATATTAATAGTATTCTTCACTAGACTGCTGAGGAGATCCATCACACAAAAAAGGTAATCAACATTGGAGGATTGCAGAAGAAGAAAAATTAATAGCTATTTTTAAAAGTTTCACAAGCACCTTTTTTATCTTTAAGCACACATTTTTGCATTTCCCCCACCCTGTTTTTCTAGCCCATATTCTTACAGCAATGAATGCTAATTTCCTGCGAGAAAACAGGGTATTTGGCAAATTGAGCATTCCTAAGTAGATTGCAGGCTCAAGTAGAAGGAGCAGAGGGAAAGGAAGGAGAAAGAAATAAAATAGAAAAAAAGCTCATATTTGGAAATAAATACCTCTGCTTCTGGCAGCAAAAATTAAAATCCATTGGAGGGTCACATTTGAAGGTTGACTGCTGGCCTCCTGAAAAATTTCCCTTGAAGCGCAAGTATCTACTTTCTTTAAAATTATAGATTCTGAGCACTTAAAGGTTCACCTAGGCTCAATTGTAAGCAATTAGATTTATAGCCATCCCAAGAATTTTCATGGAACCTGGGTACCCTGGTATAACAGACTGTCCCTGCTCAATTTTGATTGTGATAGATATAGCTCTATGGCACTAACCAGATTGCAATCATCTTGCATCCCATGAGTCCGATGGGGACATCCAGTTTTCTCCAATAAGGTTTGGATGAGTCTTCTTGAGTAGTTCTGGGAGTGGGTGTAGTTATCACTTGAGAGAACATGTAACACCTCCATTAGCTGCCCCGAGCTCTGAGGATGCTTGCTGTCCTGGGTTGTGGGATTCTCTTGTAGAATTTCTGGAATGACCATGGGGAGGAGAAAGAAGGACACTACCCCCCACATGGGAAGCTTGGTCCTTAAATGCATCTCTGTTCCACACGGAAGCCCAATACTCTCTTGGATGGGGATTGGCAAACTGAAGTTCACAATTTAAACTTGAAACCTGAGGAAAATGGGCTTTAATTAGTTTGAATGCAATGTGTTTGAAAGGTTATTAATTGTGCAACTAAGCTGATTTGCAAAGACAAGCTGTCACTAAACAAGAGAGGGTCTGTCGGGACTTTCTAACCTCAAACAGCAGGCAACTAAGATAACTGGTACTTTAAAAATCATGGAGACATATTGAGAGGAAGCATGATTTTGCTGTCTGGGCCTCAGTAAATAGTAATTCAATAATAATGTCATCTATCTATTTATGTCATTTTTGGTACATCAGATTATACACAGGAATGTATATATTTTATCATACCTTTATTTATATGTCAGCTATGGCTCAGACATAGTGAGAAGTGGGAACAGAAGGTAGAAAAGCAATAAGTTCTTGTCTTCAAGGAGCTTACTATAAAAGATAGATGTCCTAAGATTCTCTCTCTCTCTCTCTCTCTCTCTCTCTCTCTCTCTCTCTCTCTCTCTCTCTCTCTCTCTCTGTTTCTATCTCTCCCTGTCTCTGTTTCTATCTCTCCCTCCCTCCCTCTCTTCTCCTCCCTTCCTTCTTTTCTCCTTCCTTCCTTTCTTTCTTCCTTCCTTCCTTCCTTCCTTCCTTCCTTCCTTCCTTCCTTCCTCCCTTTCCTTCCCTCCCTCCCTTCCCTCCTCCCTTCCCTCCCTTCTTTTCTTCCTTCTTTCCCTCCTTTCCTTCCTTCCTTCTCTCCTTCCTTGATTTTTTCCCTTTTTTTTCAATTTTGTTCTCACTCCTTATGGTTCTCCACTTCTCACTCTAATCAATCTGGAAATAAGTATCTAAAGTTAAATCAAATAGAAAACAAATCCAACTTCTGGCAACATGGGGGGGTGGAAATCACATTTTTTGGAGGTTAGAAAATTACAGTTGATTCAAACATTAGAGACTGGAAGGGAAAAGTTAGTAAAAGAAAATAGACTGAATCTATCTTTACAACTGTTTTGAGGCAGGTCAAAGAAGCCATTTTGAATAGCTTATAACATCCACCCTTTCGTAAATATAAAATCCAGACCCCATTCAAACCAAAACCACTTAACTATTATTTTCCACAATGAATTTCTTCTTTGTTATTTAGGAATTAATAAAAATCAATAATAAAGTATCTTAAGAAAACTAATGATTTAATATCTCAATAATCTGATAAATCCACGTCACTAGCTGTCACTGAAAAAAATAAAAGTAACCTTAGAGCTGACTAAATTCCTGAAGAAAATAAAAAATAAAAAATTTGTGGAATCCAGCTGTTAATGTAGTGCAGGAGACTAGCAGCGTCTTATGTTAGAATCTGGCCTGAAACCTAGCTAACAGTTATTGTGATGTTGAAACTGAGAGGCTGGGATTACTTTGAGTGTTTAAAAAGAGTTTAAGTTACTTATGTTAGCATTTTTAAATGACAGAGGAAGACACAAACATTTCCAAACCTAGTGCTTACCTTCAGTGAGAAGACAAATGATAATGTATCTGAAGCTTAGAGACCTTTGAATCCCTGAACGTATTTCACGGCTACAGAGTCCTATGTTTTTAACATTCCTTGATGGTGCACTGGGAGCTGGAGAGGATTAGTTTATTGAGACCTTGAAAAGTTTTCAGTTGCTATGGAGAGAGCTGCTCTTAAGGTAACAATGAAGGTGGATAAAAGTTAGAACATTCTTTCAGCCTGGCAAGTTTTCAGGATAGTTAAATAAATGCAGTCCGTTAATTAATGAGCTATCATTTTGTATCAGCGTTCCCCAATTTGCTGTGATTCGACCACTAGAGCTCACTTTTTCACTGGTTCTTTAAGGAAGAAAATCCTAATCAAAAGCCAGAGGACGGCCCAGTTTTGTAGAAGAAATTTTTGCAACAATTTCAAAACACATTTAGTTGCAGGTTATTTCAGGTTATATGTATTGTTTTTTGTTTGTTTTTTCCCCGCTGAATTTCCCAATTCCTTTCAAATCTCTTTAGGAACCAATATACATTTTATTTAAAAATATGTCTTTATGAAAACATAGACTACCTTCAAATATTGACTCCACCATAAAAATAATCTCCCATGCATGTGTGTATGGCCAATTTCTAATAAATATCCTATACTTAAGAAATAGTCCAAGGGCTATAGTTGAGAAAATGTATCATCAGAAAGAGAGGCAGGTAAGTCCTGTGACTAGAGTAGGAGATGACAGATAGCCAAATTGCTTCACTGGTACCCACAAAATATAACAAAAATTAATCAATTCTTCTTACATTCTCCACTCATCCCTGTTCCTTATTCTATAAACTTAAAAACTATGTTCTCTCCATTGTTGGCTCATCCTGGAACTTTCCTCATCACCTGTGATATCTGTCACACACTGGAATATCCATCAACAAATGTCCCTATCTCATCTTCTCAAATTGGTGAGTTCCATCTCAAGACTTCATTTTATAGAGAAGCTTATACCACACCCTCCCAACACTGGCTCCTGATTTTATGAACTCTAAAACCATGTCCCTAAACAGAGTACCTCTATCTCCCCTCCCTCTTTCAGTTCCATTTTATTTATTATCTCCCTCCATTAGAATTTCAGCCTCTTGAGGGAAGAGGCTGGGTTAATATATGTTATATATGGACCCCCAGGACTTGGTACATAATTAGAAAATATTTAAAACTGTTCATTTCCTTTTTTCCTTATAAGCTGAGTGACTTTGCAGTGAAGGAACTATGGCAGGAAATTTTACTAGGTGATCTGTTATCAGTAGCAAAAGTACACATTAGCAATGACTCCTAGACCTCATATAGCTAAGTGGTGCAGTAAATAGAGTATGGGGACTAGAGATGGGAAGATGAGTTCAAATATGGTCTCAGACATTTACTAGTTAGGCAAATCAATTCATCACTCTCTGCCTCAGTCTCCCCATCTGTAAAATGGAGACAATTATAGCACCTTCCTTCCAGGGATGTTGTGAAGGTAAAATGAAGCAATTTTTGTAAAGTAATTTTGTAAAGTAAAATTTATATTAAAGAATAATATAAATACAGTAATTATTATTAACATTATTATCTCTTGAAATACTAAAACCTATATATGCCTAGAGATATCCATTTACTATATAAACATTCTTATAGTAGTAATACAATAGAAAATGAATTGAATTTGGTGTTAGGATATTTGACTTTGTATCCAGTCGTGCCCTGTGTACTAAGGGGCATAATAATTGTATTACCTATGCCACAATGCTGTTGAGAGGGCCAAGTGAGATAATGCATATAAAGTGCTTTGAAAAACTTGAAGCATTTTCTACTAAGTTGTGATTATGGTGAACTCAAAGAAATGCTAATTACAGACTGTGCGAAAATCCAAACCAAGCTCGGGATGGGGGTGGGGTGGAGGGAGGAAGAACATGAACACTTTAGACCAATTAGATTTATAAGAAAAAAAATTGAAAATAAAAAATTATTTTCTTCATTTCTTCATTTATCCATTCAACAAGTAACACATATGTATTAATCTCCTTCAAGAAAGCATAGTGCTACAGAGAGGTAGTAAAGATGATATGGCAAAGTTACAGCTTTAGACTGTAGTAATGAAGATGATATGCCAAAGATACACAGTTAGACTGCAATAATGGAAATCCTACCTTAAAGGTTTAGAGATTTATTTTTTAAATATATAGAAATTTTCTTCTTGGGAATAGGCATAGTTATACAAATAAGAATGAAATGGTTTATAAGATGTTGCTTAAGGATGATTCCAGATTGATAGAGAAAATTACAATACTGCATTTCTGCAAGTTGTAGTGTCAGCATAAAACTTTTGGAGAAGAGTAATATTCATACTTCAAAAAAAGGCACAAATGGTTCTAAACAATCTTTGGAAAGAGATGTGAAAAGAAAACAGTGAGGAAGAAGCAAGTATATAAGAGCATGTTGGCTCCTCAACATCTCTCTACTTTCTATCTTGCCTCTCTGAAGACATCAGAGAATTTCCCTTTGAGTGAGATTAGGACACTTCTTTTGGATGATTTATCTCAATGCTGGTAGTGATTTGATTCACTTGATAATGTATTCTGGTTTATTCTCATCTGACTAATTTCTTTGGTTGTTTGCTATTTGCTTGGATAAATTGGTTTACTCATTCTTTGTGAATTGGTGTGTTGAGGGGTGGGGCTAATTAGCATTTGGTAGGATTGAGTGAAGCCTAAGGATATAAACTTGGACTGACCTTCTTCTCCCTTAGATTAAAGGATAGTTTCCAAGAAAGCAGTAAATTAAATTTTTAAAAATGTCACATATGTCTAAAAGTTGGGGAATGACTGGACAAATTGTGCTATATGTATATTATGGAATACTATTGTTCTATTAGAAATTAAGAGAGATGGGAATTCAGAAAAGCCTGGAAGGATTTGCATGAACTAATGATGAGAGAGATGAGCAGAGCCAGAAGAACATTGTACACCATAACAGTAGCATGGGGGTGATGATCAACCTTGATGGACTTGCTCATTTCATCAATGCAATAATCAGGGATAGGGTATCTATGATGGAGAATACCATCTGTATCCAAACAAAGAACCGTGGAGTTTAAACAAAGGGCAAAAATCTATAACCTTCAATTTAAAAAAAAGTTATCTTATGCACCATGTCATTTTGCTATCTCTTATATTTTATTTTTTCCTCAGGGATATGATTTTTCTCTCAACACATTCAATTTTGATCATGTATAGCATGGAAATGATATAAAGATTATCAGACTGTCTGTTGTAGGGGGTTGGGGGAGGGAAAGGAGGGTGGGGGAAAAATTGTAAAATATAAAACCTTCTAGAAAAATGAGAGGTTAGAAACTACTATTGTATGTAATTGGAAAAGAAATAAAATATTTATGTCTTAAAAAGTTACATCCCTAAACTATCAACATTAAAAAGGCAGAGATATAAACACTTCTAGTCTGGTATACCTCTGACTCAGAGAGGAAGCCCCCTCTTCTGCTCTTCCCCAAACAGGAATCAAAGCCTCCCATGCAGAGGAGTAGGTAAGATTCTAGAAGTATCTATCAATGCCTCAAATGAACCACATTTCAACAATCATATGGACACAGAAAACCTATATGAACCATACACAGTCTTACACAAGGTTAACAAAACTAACTGATCTATTTATATGCATTTATAGTATGTGTACACCTTATCTCCTCTACTAACAATGAGCTCATTGACGGTAGGGATTAATTCATCTTTTTTCTTCATTTTCTCAGCACAAAATACATTGCCTATCATACAAGGTGGAAAGGCAAGGATGACTTGTAATATGATTCAGTGACTGAAGCACCCACATCAATGAAATCATGGCTGGGAGTACTGAAGTATAAACATACACACAAATATGTATGGTGTTAAACATACCCACACCTACCAGGAGTAACACCATAGAAAGAATATTGAAATTGGCATCAGAAAATATGGTTTCAATTCCAAACATTCCATGAAGTTTTATTGCCTGATTGAGTCTAACATACAAGAGAGGCTGTGAAAGGGAAGAAAAACTACTGAAGCATTCTTCTAGGGAGGTAGAACCAATATGGAGGAGTAGAAATGGCAATCCAGTTGAACTCTCTCAATATTATCCTCCAAGTCTCTTCAAGGAACAAGATGGATATTATACTAACTAATATTATTAATCAAATTACTGTTTGTGTGTGTGTGTGTGTGTGTGTGTGTAGCTTTCCCAACAGAAGCAAATCAATGTTTATCATCTTAAAGTTCATTATCTTAAAGGTTTGACGGTGGCAGTGAGACAGTCAAACACCATATATGTTTGCATATGGAGCATTGGTGATTCATTACATATATAGCAGACTACCACATTATAATGCTATCATCAAACCTCAGTGTAGGCACCACCTCTTCTGTTGGGAAGGCTTTCCTGATCTGTTCATTGTTAGGGCTTTCTTTCTTTCTAAATTATTTTGCATTTACTTATCTGTTTGCATAATTAAGCATTATAATTATCCTTAGTAGACTGTAAAATTTTGGATATCAGGGACATTTTCATATTTCCCTTTGTATTCCCAAGTCTGAAACACAGTAGGTGGTTTATAAATCCTTTATTATTGTAGTTCATTTTTCTTTTAAAATGGATATCCCTTATTTAACAAACACCAGCTCCCTATTACCTCCAAGATGAAATATAAAATCCTCTTCTTGATGTTCAGAGTCTTTCATAACCTTTCCTACCTTTCCAGTCTTTTTACACTTTACTCTCCTCCCTATACTCTGTGACCTAATACCCTAAGGGGTCTCTTGCTGATCATCTACAACCATTTCATCTGCTGACTCCCCGTGTCTGGACTGCTCTCCCTCTTCATCTTTAATACCTGACTGCCTTGGCTTTCTTTAAGTCTTTGCTGAATTCTCCTCTTCCATAAGAAATCTTTTCTGATTCTTTATTTCTAGTGTCTTCATTCTGATAACCCTCCACATTTATCTTGAATATATCTTGTTTTTCATAGTTGTTTACCTGTTGTCTCTTCCATTAGTCTGTGGTTCTTTGAGAAAAGGAAATAATTTTTATTGGGGTTTTTTTTGCTTTTATTCCTATCACTTAGTACAGTGTCTTGCAAATAGTAGGTACTTAATAGTTAATTGAATGGCTTTCCTCATTAGTCCTCAGTCTCTTTCATTTCTTTGCTGCTTTGGATACTTTTGATATAACTTGAAACTCTCTTTTCCCTTTGCATGTATGACCGCAGTTTCCTTATTTTCTTCCCATGCCATTTCAATTCAACTCAGTTCAAATCACAAGCATTTATGAAATGTCTACCACTGTTACAGTGGTAAGAGATTAAAAGATAAAAACAAAACATTCTCTGTCCTCATTTGTATTTTACTGGGAGAGAGGTAACCTTTCTTTTACCACTTTTCTGTCTTGCTTACTGATTCTCCTTTGTAAGATTATCGGATCATAGATCCATAGTTGAAGTAGACTTTGGAGGTATTGAGTGCAATACATTAATTTTATAGATGAGGAAACACTGAAAAATTACAACTATCAAATGACTGAGAGATGGGTATTGCTTCAAAGATAATTTATTAGTTAGGAAATAGTGGGAATTTTTTCCTACCTAATTTAGCTTCTGATTTTGCTTGATCCTGAAGTTAAGAAGTAATCCTTTGAGACATCACAATTTGGGGCTGAAAGGGATTATATAAAGTACACAACAATCAAGCTTTTAATTCTAAATAGCTAAATTTCAAAAAAAAATTCTTTCTTTTTTTAAAATTTCAATTAGCAATACTTTATCATCCTCTGAAAGGATTATAAAAACCCATCAAAATCCTTATTTAGCACAGTTGCCTGCTTTAAGAATCTTTGGAAATTAAGTAGAGAATGGAGCTTTGGAATCTGGCACTAGAGTCATTACTTCCTAGAGTAGGTCAGACTACATATGAAATATGGTGCAGAACTATGGGCACCATATTTTACAAAGGATTTTTGGCAAGTTTCTTTATTTCCAGAATACAGTAACAAGCTGGGAGGTCATGCCATAAAAAGAGGACATTTGACTTGATGAAGGGAAGACTGGGGTGGGAGGTTAGAGATGAGAAAACAAAGACTGACTTTAAGGACTGATATGAAAGAAAGATGACCCTTGTTCTGCTTGGGGAGCAAAAATAGGAGTAAAGGTGCAAGTTTAAGAGAAATATATTTAGGCTTTCTCGAATCCTTAGATGGATCTAGGATATCATTGATTTGGAAGTTTTTCTTCAGTGATATTGAGTATAGGCCACCTATCCTATGAACACCTTGTACATAGCTTTTCACAAATTCATCACAAGAGATCCCCCAATGTGTGGAGGTCATCTTCACTTTCTCCTGACATTTTAAGATTAGTAAAGAAGCCGTCTTGCTGTACAGCTTCCATGATGACTTACCAGAATCCTTCCCCTCAAGACTCAACTCAAATTTCTTAGACTCGTCTTCCTGAGTTCAAATCTAGTCTCAGATATTACTAGCTGGGTTACCCTGGGCAAGTCACTTCACCTGTTTGCCTCAGTTTGCTCACCTGCCAAATGAGATGGAGAAGGAAATAATAGCAAACCACTCTTGTACAGTTTCTAAGAATTCCCCCAAATGGGATCATGAAGGATCAGAAAACAACTGAACAATAACAAAAGGATTCCAAAAGGCAGAAATTAGAAAGGAAAGCATTCCAGCCCCAGGGGATAAACTACAAAGGCACAGAGATGAGAAATAGAATGTTATGTAGTGGACAGCTTGGCTGGAGTTTAGAGTTCATAAAGAGGAGCAGTATAAAATAAATTTGGAAAAGCCAACTGAAGCAAGATTGTGAACGATTTTTAGAGCCAAATAAAAGAGTACATATTTTATCTGAGAGGAAATATGGAGCCCCCAAAAGTTCTTGAGGTGGGAGTGACATGGTCAGATCTATTCTTGGCTGTTGCTGGAGAGAGGAGGGCACAAGACCAAAGAAGTCCTTACGTTTGTTTTCCTGGTCAGTTCCTTCCAGTGAATAAACAAGTTAGACCTTGGGTTTTATTAGGAAAATGCCATTTCAATGTAGTGTGACTCTAAAAAACATGGCGTATAATCGTGGAGGGAAGCCTGGACCCCAGTTGGCAGTAAAGTAAAATTAAAAAAAGAAAAAAAGAGAACCTTGTGGCCATGTGAGATTTCTCAATGCTACTAGAGAACTGTGAGGCCAAATGCTATAATTAAACCCATAAGGAGAATGCTGTAATAAAAAAAGGTTTTCACTCATCACACAGGGTAAGTTATAGTTGAATAAAATTGGAACTTTTGACAAAAAATCTATTCCCAGGAAGTTGTCAAGAATGAGGTCAATGCTTGAAAACCTCCATGGGACATCTTGAATAATTAACCCAGTCAGGGAGTCTTACCAATGGCAGTGTCATTCTTTGTTTAAAGAGCTGCCTTCAGGGAGAAGTAAAGAATGAATCACATCTTTTAAAGAAAACTCTAGAAATTAGGCAGTAATGAATCAATCTGCTTGTCTCCAGTAAGGCTTCAGAGCTCATGGGGCTAGCCTTCCAATTGGGTGGTAGAGACAGCTGCAAGTCACAGATTTCATTATTTCTTCAACTTCTAAAAAAAGTTATCTGCATAAAAATGCATATTTTAATATGCTAAAAAATTTAAAAAATAAACACCTAAATTAAGAAAATCAAATGTTTCTGAACTTCTAACCAATCTGCCTTTTGCTAGAAGTCAGTAATCCAATTTTGCCCACAGTCCAAAAATAGAATTTAAACACTCCATAAAAAAGATATTCTTTCTCATGATTTCAAATGAATACCATGCATCCCAAGTCCTATATTTCCTTCTATCTGCCACTCAATAGAGGCAGAATCATACTTATTTATCATTCTGATCTTCAACTGAATAAATTGATTTAGATTCTTTTTAAATTTCTTAAAAACAAAATATTTTAGAACTGAAAATTTTTTGACAAAATTAAAATTATAAGTTTAGTCATTCTAAGAAATGATGAATTTGGAATAACTTTTTTATTTACTATTCATAACTGATTGGCACCCTAGAATATAAGGCATATAAAGTTAGAAATCATGATGCAAATCTCCAGCTCTGTTCATATTCTATTTTTGAGCCTTATAAACATTTAATAAATTGTAAGTCATTGTAGAAAGGTGCTTTTTTAAAAAATCATAATCATTCTTGTTTGTTTAAATGTAGTGAACACCAAATAACATCACCAAAACAGAAAAATAAAACAAAAAACCCCTAAACACCTGACTATATTCAAAGTGAGAGTCATTTCAGTAGGTACAAATGAACAATCAACATATTAAAGAAAAGATCAAAATTAACACTAAAATCAATAAAAAATAAAAATTTCAGAAGACATGATAATCAAAGGAATTTCCAATTCAACTGATTTAAGCAATCTATGTGTGCAGAAAAATGGTACTGGATAAAGGAACAGATAACTCAAGAAACTTTTATTTAAAGTAACCATTATGTAAGGAGGTGAAAAGAGACAAGAAACAGCATCAGTCAGCAAACACTTGATTTCTTTGCCAAATAAAGCGTTATGACAGTCAAGAACAAGGTTGTTTTAGAAAAAAGATCTCAGTAGGGAGTAGGAGACTGAAAAAGAATGAGTAAAATATATTCATAAGTACTTCATGGAAGTCTCACAATTGCTTGTCTACTCTGATGAAGGAACTTTCTCCATACTCATGAAACCACAAGATTATATTTCTATTTATATTCATAAAACATTTGTACGTTTGACATGAGACCCAATTATGTCACATTATTCTGACAACATTTAAGAATATGACTGAAAGACAACAAAGACACAAAACTTGGGAATTACTTGTCAAGGTTTCCATCAGAAGCCATTTTTTTTTCCATTAAAGGCACTATAACTACTTTATTGTCTGAAAAACTGGGAGGAGGTTGAAATTGCACCAAGGGAAAGAAAAAAAGATGGAAAAAGAATCAAGTCCCCACCAAGCATATAGAGAGATCCATATTAAAGCAGTGTGACTCAGTGCTGAAAGTACTCAATAAATTGAAATAAATCAGGGTTATCACTAATCAAAAAAATGCAATGGAAGAAATCATTAACTTTTATGCCTACTTTCTAATTTTCACAAAATATTTATATGTACTAAGAAGAATGTGGTCAATCATCACATATGTAGGGAGGCTCCAAATGTGGCAAGGGAGCTAGCTGTTCTCATGTGATTCAAGGGGAGGCAGAATAAATATCTGTAACCTCTTCTCCCTCTACCTTTCTCTAAGGGACATTTTCATCACCACTTGGAGAAGAAGCAGGATGCTGGAGCAGAAACTACCTCTCTGGTCTCCTTGTTGGGAGACTTGATTACCAGACTAGAATTATATTTATCCCCTCCCTTAAATTTTACTAGTACAGAACATATACTATTATAGAGCATACAAATATAGAGTTAGGTTCAAGATAACATAACTTTTGGGGGAGAAAGGATCTGGATCACTATACCCAAGACTTGAATCCTTCCCATTCTCATACCAGTTCAAAATGAATACACATTAAGTTCTGTCATTTTTCAATTGTGTGCTACTCTTTGTGTCCCCATTTGAGGTTTTCTAGTCAGATCTCAGAGTAATTTGCTATTTCCTTTGCTAATTGATTTACAGATGAAGAAAGTTATGCAAAGATAAGTGATTTGCCCAGGGTCACATCGGTAGTCAGTCTGGAGTCAGATTTGAATTCATAAAGATGAGTCTTTCTGATTCCAAACCCATTATTCTATCCATTGCACCAACTACCTGCCCATTGAACATATAAAACAACATATATATATATATATATATATATATATAT
This sequence comes from Macrotis lagotis, assembly GCF_037893015.1. NCBI lineage: Eukaryota > Metazoa > Chordata > Mammalia > Peramelemorphia > Peramelidae > Macrotis > Macrotis lagotis. The sequence continues at coordinate 56,398,469 of NC_133664.1, read as the reverse complement.
ATATATATATATATATATATATATATATATATATATATTATATATAATATATATATAATATATATATATATATATATATATACATACAATAAAACAAACACTACCCAATTTCTCCAAATATTACAAAACCAAAATCAGAGAAGTTATACATAGGAGAATATGCACCAGAGTAAAGGAGTTCTTTCATTGAGAGTGAAATAACTCAGTTCAAACAAAAGAGATATTCCTAGATTTCCCACAGAGGGAAACTCCCCAAAGTCTCTAAAGTAATAAGGTTGGAATAGGGACATAATGGAGACTACCCATTCCTTTCAAAGACTCTTCCCAGATCCTTTTTTTTCACAATCTTAAGTAAAGTTACCTTCTTACATCTTTTCTCATAATGCTATGCTCAAAGAAGACTCCCACTTAATAGACTAGGTGCAAAAGCAGGAGACAATTATAATAATCTGCTGTTGATAAATCCAGAGTCCATCTATTGGGATAAAAACTCCCTCTTTGATTAAAAACTGCTGGGATAATTGGAAGTTAGTATGGAAGAAACTTAGATTAGACCAACACCTCACACCCTTTACCAAGATAAAAAACAATACTATAAGCAAATTAGAAGATCAAGGACTGGTTTACCTGTCAGATCTATGGAAAGGGGAGCAATTTATGACTAAGGAAGAGTTGGAGAACATCACCAAAAACCAATTAGCTGATTTCGATTACATTAAATTAAAAGGCTTTTGCACAGATAAAACCACTGTAACCAACATCAAAAGAAATGTAGTAAATTGGGAAACAATCTTTACAACTAATGATTCTGAAAAAGGACTCATTTCTAAAATATACAGAGAACTGAGTCATATTTTTTTTAGGTTTTTGCAAGGCAAATGGGGTTAAGTGGCTTGCCCAAGGCCACACAGCTAGGTTATTATTAAGTGTCTGAGACCAGATTTGAACCCAGGTACTCCTGACTCCAGGGCCAGTGCTTTATCCACTGCACCACTTAGCCGCCCCTGAGTCATATATTTAAAACAAAAAGCCATTCCCCAATTGACAAATGGTCCAAAGATATGCAAAGGCAATTTAAAGATGAGGAGATCAAAGCAATCTATAGCCATATGAAAAATTGGTCTAAATCGTTAATTATTAGAGAAATGAAAATTAAAGCTTCTCTGAGGTACCACCTCACACCTCTCAGATTGGCCAATATGACCAGAAAGGATAATGATCATTGTTGGATGGGTTGTGGGAAATCAGGGACATTATTACACTGTTGGTGGAGCTGTGAACTCATTCAACCTTTCTGGAGAGCTATTTGGAACTACACCCAAAGGGCAACAAAAATGTGCATACCCTTTGACCCAGCAATACCACTACTGAGTCTATACCCTGAAGAGATGATGAAAAAAGGGTAAAAACATCACTTGTACAAATGAGTAAATGAGTAAAATGTACAAATGAGTAAAAATATTTATAGCAGCCCTGTTTGTGGTGGCAAAGAATTGGAAATAAGTAAATGTCCTTCAATTGGGGAATGACTTAGCAAACTGTGGTATATGCATGTCATGGAACACTATTGTTCTATTAGAAACCAGGAGGGACCAGATTTCAGGGAAGCCTGGAGGGATTTTTGTGAACTGATGCTGAGTGAGATGAGCAGAACCAGAAAAACACAGTACACCCTAACAGCAACATGGGGGTGATGTTCAACCTTGAAGGACTCGCTCATTCCAGTGCAACAATCAGGAACAATTTGGGGCTGTCTGCAAAGGAGAGTGCCATCTGTCTCCAGATAAAGAGCCATGGAGTTTGAACAATGTTCAAGGACTATTCCCTTTAATTCAGAAAAAAACCAGATATCTTATTATTTGATCTTGTTACCTCTTAGACTTCTTTTCTCTTCTCTAAGGATATGATTTCTCTCTCATCACACTCAATTTGGATCAATATACAACATGGAAACAAAGTAAAGACTGACAGATTGCTTTCTGTGGGGGTGGAGGAAGGGAAGTAAGATGGGGGAAAATTGTAAAACTCAAATAATATCTTTAATAAAAAAACAATAAAAAAAGAAGACACCCACGTGAAGAGCTCTCAAAAGTGGGTTCACAGGCATCTGGTGAAATAGTGACCTCTAGCTTCTCACCAATCCTATCTTATTCTTCATGCAGAAGAGGGCCTTTATTTCCACCAATAAGGAAAGTCCCATATCAATACCATTTGGGAAAAGGATTATGTAAACATACTGCACTGTCTTGAGTGCATTCTTGATGAAACTAAGAGAAAGGAATAGCCACATTTTTTTTTCAAATGATATTCTGCTGGGACTTCTTTAACCATCCAAATAACTGGAAGGCACAGAAAACATAAATTCTCACCCTTCTTTTTTCATACCTATAAAATGCATTGAGTAAAATGAAATCTTGAAGGTGAGATTTTTAATGATAATAGGTTAAAATCATATGAATGCTTTAAAAAGAGTGACCCAAATTTTCATAATTTTAATCCATTGATCAGTGACCCAGATCTCACTGCTATCCCAAATAGATCAAAGACAGAAATATCTCAAATGCAACAAAATATTTATAGTAGCACATTTTTGTGTAACAAAGAACTGGAAGCAAAGTAGGTGCCCATTAATTAGTGAGTGACTAAACAAGTTGTGGAATAAGAATATTTGGAATAATATTGGGCCATCTTAAAATATAAAACTGAAAAATCCAGGGAAACATATAAATAGATTTGGAGTGAAGTAAGAACAAGAAAATAATTTACAGGTATACAATAATTTAAAAGCAAAGAACAATGCAGTAAAGCTTAAAATTTTGTGACTTATCCAGACCAGGCTTGAGAAAGGGTAGAGAAAATGAATTTCCCCTTCTTCATTGAAGAGATGAGTATGTGGTGTAGAATAGTGTATATTCTAGCATGGAAAATGGATTTATTGATTGATTTTATTGAAAATTTTAAACCTTTCTTTTTTAATGTTTGTTATAAGAAATGGGCTATCTGAGTAAAACTGGAAGGGAGGAATACTATATTTGCAAATAAATGTGCTATAAAAACAAAAGGCAGAAACATAAAATTTTAAATATAACTAAATTCTTAAAGTATGGGAATCCAGAATAGAAATAATTACAGAAGAAATAACTATTTGATGATCCTTTGATTTTTAATATCAAATGAGATTTAAAACAGAGAAATATGCTCACTAAAGCTGTTTCTTTTTAAAATTCTTCCTATTTACTTAAATAAAAGCAAACCATTTCATAAAGTGCTTTGAAAACCTTCAAGTGTAATAAAGTGTTGTGATTGTTGTAATGACTGACATCCACATCTTCTTTTAGAACACAGAAAACAATTTATTTCCTATGAAAATAAAACTCCCACAAGTTACATTACTGGAAGAATGTGATTCTTAGTTTCAACCAAATGTCATCATTTTTTAAGTGAATATGAAATTATGAAGTAGAATATCAGTGAATTCTGTAGGTGATAAAGTGGTCTTTTACTTTGTAGGGATTTGTGAGCTTCTATTCTATTCTTATGAAATACAATATAGAGTTATTTTTAATTTAATGAAAATATTGACAAGTGGTATTAGACCACCAAAGGTTGCCTAGATTTAGGAAAATCTGGGTGAAGATCCTGCCCTAGACCCTGTTCAATTCAATTACCCTCTAAATTTTCCAACAGCTCTTTAAGACTACCAGTTTCAAACAAATGGCTGATTTGCATCAGTAGAGGAAATTTTCATACAAGAAGTTCCCTATGCTCAAGAAATTGTAAATGTAGCCCCCAAAACCCACCCCAAACATCTTACCCTAATATTTTTCAATGACATTTTTTGAATAACTCAAATATAAATATTAAAATAGACCTATCATCATCTTCAGATTTCATTTCACAATATAAAACAGCTTTCTCACCAAACATTGATTTAGTAGAATTTAAATTTGTGGATTTTATAATTTCTTAAAAAAGATGAAATGCAAATTTCCAGGCTCAAAGGGTTGAATAATTTTCTTATTATTAAAGAGAATATTAGTTACAGAGAGAAAACTTTGATCCAGAAATTTCATGTAAAATTTCAGTAGACAAATTACAATTTGGGCATCAGTATTTGCAATTTTCAAGATGAGTATCTCTTCCCCTACTATCTAAAATATGTCAATTCAATAATATGGTCAACTTGGTACTTGTGATGGGGTACCTGGAAGTGTTTTGGATCATTTGGAACTTATACAGCTCTACCCCTCACTAATCTTGGTCAGGTTGCTTCAACTCTCTGGGCCTCAGTTTGTTCATGGTAAAATTATTGGGAAGCACTAGGTAATTTCTGAAGTACTTTTTAGATTTGAACTAAAATAAGCGACAATAACTATCTGCTCATTTCCTGGCTGGAACCAGAGTTGGTCAACTTTGGAATGTATATAAAACTCATTGTGAACTAGTTTGGTAAATTCTTTTATAAAATAGATCAACAGGAGCACAGACATTTAGCTATATTTTTAAAGCAATGATAGAATTTAAAAGGCAAGATCTTAATATTTGATTCAGGCAGTCATATCTTCATCACTAGTTAGTAGTGCCTCCCTATTACTTAACATTGAAGTTTCATCATGTCAAGAATGAAAAGGTTCCAGTAAATGACTTCTCTACAATTCTACAACAGCAAGATGAAGTAAATGAATATTGAGTCAGATCACTGAATTCCAAGTGTGCTCCTTAGAACCCTTGTGAACTTAGGTAAGTCAATGATCCTCTCTGGTACTTAATATTCTTGTCTGACTTAACCACCTCAAGTCTATGATCCTCTGATCCCATGATAATCTCTTGTCTAATGAGTTTTGCCTCTGTTTTATATAATTCTGAAGAATCAAGGAAAAACAGAAGACAAATGCAAATAAATAAGGCATACATTTTTACTTTATGTGTAATTTTTCAGGGACATATCTATTGCTTTCATTTATTGAGTTCCTAGGTCAATAAATGCCTTTCAATGGCAATGTAACTACTTTTATCAGTAGTGTTACTTTGGACAAGTAAAGCTTTTTAAAAAACACACAAAGTCATAATCACAGAACTTAACACCAATACAAAAGTTTTAAAAATAGACCTCATTTGGGCTCTTTATTTCACATCACTTAAAGAGATAGGATGCAGCAAACTTTTAAGTGTTTGTTTCTCACTCACTGACACCTGAGAAAAATATTTTTAAAGTTACTCAGAATAAAAGTTATAAAATTTGCAACACTCATGTTGTTAAAAAACCATGTTTTCTTAGTTGAAAATAAAATTCAAAATTATTTAATTCTAATGAAATGACTGTTGATAATGAAAACTATCCCCCCAAAACCATGCCTGAACTTTTCACATCACCTGAAATCGTCTGAATTGCAATTCTTTCAAGTATTATGATCTGAATTGTTGTCATGAAATATGGTCTAATCATCCTTTTCTCCTGGAGGATTTATTACAGTTTCAAAGTAATTAAACATGCAATTCTGCTAAGAGATCCATAAAATTTATAAGACGTGTGTGTGTGTGTGTGTGTGTGTGTGTGTGTGTGTGTGTGAGAGAGATTTACGTGAGTCTGACAACCTTTCTACTAATTATATTTTAGGGAGAAACCAACAACAATTAAACCGGGTCAATGTAGTAAGTCTAATTTCTGAGTATTTTATACTTACTCTCTTGGAAAAAATCTTGCTAGATTTAGAAAAGGAACAACTATTCCACCAGGGTTGGCAGACAGATACTACTCAAATGAATAATACAATTTTACATGGAAACAATCACTTTGGCTCAAGGTTTGGGAAAGTTTTATCCAAAAAGAGTAATTTATCAAACACAATAATAGATAAATATCCTTATGGTATTGCACTAAATGAGAGCATGTTCATTCTGTTCAATGTTGCCCATGAGATCCTTTGTGTCACTAACTCCTGGAGGGGATCCTGTGTTAAAATAGAGGGTGTTGTCAAAGCTTTGTTCTTGTGGTACTCGGATCTGTCTTTTCTTGTAAAAGAAATATGCAGCACCACTAGCCCCTATCAGAATCAGGAGCACCACAAATACAATGATTCCAGCTGAACTGTGAGATTTGGGAGCTTTTCTAGTCTCTGGTCCATCTGTAAAGAAGCAGGAGTTACCGTAAGAAAAATGACACAAGCAAAGGGGTAAAGAATCTGACTTGGGAAGAAGAGTACAATGGTATTTCATTATAGCGGTGGAATTCATGGCTATTCTCCCACACCACCTTTGTCAAACATAAATGAAAGACAAGTAACAGTCCACATGCCACAGAACAACATGGAAAATGTTAATAATGTCATCTAGTTGTAGGACTATTTTTGTTCCACAGACACTGATTAATTACTTCATTAGCATTTTAAAACTAACATAAGAGTGGAACTTGACAATATCAAAATTATACAGAAATCTTAATCATTTTTGCATTGAAATTTTTGTGATGTCCTTACCTTTTGGTTTTATCATTGACTGAGTAGGCTCAACATCAACAACTTTAAAAAAAAAAGACATTTGTTTAAAGTTTCCATGAGCTCGTATTAATACATATTTATTTGATAATTGTTTTATAAGAGCTAATGACTCCATATTTCGACTACTCTACTATAAATTTGTTCTGTCTGTATTTACCTACCATCTTCCTTTTATTTTCCCCATATCCAAAATCCCATATCCCAAATCAATGAGTTACCTGTACTCATTGAATGTAACATCATATTATTATGGAACTTTTCTATACTAATGATAATAAGTTTGCCTTTATTTAGCACTCAGTAGTTTAAAAAGTACTTTCCTAATAGGAAATATGTATGAAAGAATTTATTATCCCTATTCTATAACAGATGAAGTTGAGGCTTGGAGAGGTTAAAAACTTGTCCAACTACAGTCATACCATTTCCAATAAGTGGCAAAGATCAGACACAAAAACCTCCTAATACATGGATCACTGCATCATGTTCTAAGCTATTATCAGCATCAGATCCCGGATAAATAGGATGTTATGGTCTTGCTTGAGCTATAAACATTCCCAGAATGGTGCTTCCCAACCATTCATGACTTTAGCAGTATGAGAATATATCATCAAAATAAAATTACAAACCTAAATTGTAATATGAACAAAAGACAAATGCTTGCTTCAGGAGATCAACAGACTGAACCCTTTAGGCATGATTATGTTCAACCTTATCCCCAGGGCCATTCTACATTTATAATGTCCCAATGCACCTCCAATATGGTTCAAACTCTACTGGATACTTAGCAATTGCACTTTGCTTCCTTCTACTAGTCCCTGTGTTTTATCTGACTACATGAGTAGTAGAAGCAATATGTTGAGTATCTTAATATTAAAGTGAAAAGAAATACTTACTTTTTTTCATTTTACAAATATATCCTTTGTAGTTAGAGCAGTAAAGGTTATTCCAGAATCCATTTGTAGCATAGAGTTCCACACAGTTTTCATTCTGTTCACTAGAGGGCTCGCCCATCTTCCAGTTGACAAAAGATACTGGTTTGTTGTCAAACCAAAGCCAATTCCCTGATTGTTAGAGGGGAGAGCAAGAGATAATCAGCAATAATCACCCCCCCAATATACTATAATTTAGGTTTGCAATTTTATTTTAATGATATAGTCTCATACTTTCAGAGTTAAGAATGGTTAGGGATGAATTCAACTCAGAAACACACTCCTCCTCAAAGGCTCATGCCTCTGAGGGGTCCTTTCTTCCTTCTGACTGGAAAGTGGAGGGGTGGAGAGCTCCTCCCTGATCATCTTTTACTTAAGAATGGCACCAAGGGAACTTTTATCATTCCTCATCCAGATATTTGTTTGAACATTATCATCTTCAAAAACTCACCACTCCCCTCTATTTCTAATATTTTTCCACCACAAAAAGAATTGCTATAAGTATTTTTTTCATGTGTAGGTCCTTTTCCCTTTTTTAAATAATCTCTTTGAAATACAGAGCTATCAGTTGTATTGTTAGATCAAATGGTGATGTCAACTTGGAAACCACAGTTCCTCAGATCATTTTTTCCACCAGGCTGAATGACTTCATTTTGCCCTTGAGCAGCTAACTTTTCCTGTCTTTCCTCACTTTTTAGCTTCTTTTGATGTATTTTTTTCCACATTAAACAGTGAATTCCTTGAGGTCAAGAACCATCCTATGACTTTCTTTGTATCCCTGGAACTAAGAACAATGACTGGATAGGCACTTAAGAAATGCCTATTGATCTATTGACTCTAACTTTGAGTAATGACAAGGGAAGAATGTTTTAGTCTGGGTAGATAACAGGAAGGTGAATTTAGACACAGAGTTGTCACCTGATACAACTTTCTTTTTTAAAGGTTTTTTTTTCTGAATTACATGTCAAGACAATTTTTAGCATTCATTTTTACAAGGTACTGAGTTCCATATTTTTCTCCCTCCCTCCCTTCTTCCAAAAATATAGGCAATTTGATGTAAACATATATATGCAATCATGTAAAACATGTTTCCATACTGATCATTGTTGTGAAAAATAAAAAGATCAAAAGAAAAAAACATGAAAAAGAATAAGGTGAAAAAAATAATGCTTCAATCTGCATTCAGAGTCCAGTTCCTCATTTGGAAGCATTTTCCTTTGTGAGTCTTTTTTACTTGTCTTGGGTCATTGTGTTGCTGAGAGCTGTCATTCCTAGTTGATCATCATATAATGTTGATGACACTGGGAAAAATCTTTCCTGGTTTTGCTCATTTCACTTTACTTCAATTCATATGTCTTTCCAGGTTTTTCTGAAATCTGTCCATCATTTCTTATTGTACACTAATATTTCATTATATTCATATATAACATATTGTTCTGCTATTCCTCAATTGATAGGCGTCCCTTCAGTTTCCAATATTTTTTCACCAAGAAAAAAGCTACTATAAATATTTTTACACATGTAGATCCTTTACCCTTTTTGTGATATAGATCTAGCGTAGTATTGTTGGATCAAATGGTTTGCCCTTAGGGCATAATTCAAAATTGCTCCCCAGACTGGTTAGATAAATTCTCAACTCCACCAATAATGCATTAGTGTTCCAATTTTCTAGATTCTCTCGAACATTTATCATTTTTCTTTTTTTTATTTTAGCTAATCTTGTATGAGGTGTTACAGAGATGTTTTAATTTACATTTTTCTAACCAAAAGTGATTTAGAGCACTACTTCATATGATTACAGATAGCTTTAATTTCTTCATCTGAAAATTGCTCATTTACTACCTCTGATCATTTATCAAATGAGGAATGGCTAGTAGTCTTATAAATTTGACTCAGTTCTCTATATAGTTGAGAAAAGAGACCTTTATCAGAGACACTTGCTGTAAAGATTGTTTTCCAGGTTTTTGCTTCCCTTTAATCTTGGTTGCATTGATTTTGTTTGTGCAAAAGTTTTTTTTAAATTTAATTTAATCAAAATTGTCTATTTTACATTTCAAAATGCTCTATTTCTCTTGTCTCATCATGAACCTATAACTCTCATAACCTGTCCTCTGAAAATTTAGATGCTATAATACTTCAAAAATGTTTAGTATTGATATTACTTCATTGCCTAAGATGAAATTTTGTTGAAATTTTGTTCTTTTAATTCTTTTAATGTGGTTTATTTTTGCTTTGGTGTTTTCTGAGATCAAGATTACTATCCTTGCTTTGCTTTTTTTTTACTTCAGTTGAAGTATAATGTATTCCGATCCATGTCCTTACCCTTATTCTGTGTATGTCTCTCTACTTCAAGAATGTTTCTTGTAAACAAAATAATGTAGGATTCTGATTTTTGATCCATTCTGCTATCTACTTTTATTTCATGGAACAGTTCATTTTATTCATATTCACATTTTTTATTACTAACTGTGTATTTACCACCATCCTATTTTTCCTCTTTCTTGTCTTCTCTCTTCTTTCACCCTTTCCCTCCTTGACAGTGTTTCACTTCTGTCTACTGCCTCCCCCAATCTGCTCTCCTGTCAGTCTCAGCCCCTATATTCAATCTTCCCCCCCTTCTATTTTCCTGTTACACAAGATAGATTCTAAATTCAACTACTGTATATATTCACTTTTTTGAACCAATTCTGATGAGAGAAGGTTCAAACAAAGCCCATTGCTCACCCTCTCATTTTTTTCTCTTCACTTTAATAGGTTTTTTAATGACTCTACATGTGAATTAATTTACCTCCTTCTACCTCTCCCATCCTTCTGTACCCAAAGTACTCCTTTTACTCATCCCCTTTTAATATGCCATTCCCTCCAATTCACCTTATCCTATTTCCTCTCTCTCTATGTATATTCCTTCTAGCTGAACTATTAGAGGAACAATTTTTAAGAATTTCAAGTATCATCTTCCTATCTAGGAGTGTAAACAGTTTGGCTCCATTGAATCCTTTTTTTCCCATTTCTTCAGTCTTGTTATTGGAGCTCATTTTTTGTTCAATGCTCATCTTCCTCTTATGAACATTTAAAATACTTATATTTCATTGAATGACTATTTTTCCCAGGAAATATTATATGTAATTTTGCCATGACAGTGATTCTTGGTTGTAGTCCTAGCTCTTTTTTCCTTCTGGAATATCATGTTCCATATGCCTCTGATCCTTTAAAATTGCAGTTGCAACATTATATAATTATGTAATACTGATATTTGAATTGTTTCTTTCTAGCCACCAGCAGTATTTTTCCTTTGACCTGATGGTTCTGTAATTAGGCTGTAATATTCCTTGGAGTTTTTACTTTGGTATCTAGGAGTTGATTGGGAAATTCTTTAGATGCCTATTTTGTCCTTTGGATTCAGGATTTCAGGACAATTTTCCTTGACAATTTCTTGAAAATACTGCCCAGGTCCCGTTTTTGAATATGATTTTCAGGTGGATCAGTGATTCTGACATTGTTTCTCCTGGACCTGTTTTCCAGGTCAGTTTTTTTTTTCCATAAGGCAGTTAATATTTTCTTTTATTTTTTCATTTTATTTCTTCATCTCTGCCACTTGACTTCTCTGGTTTCCTTCTAGTCACAATTAAAGACTCACTTGAACCAAATGTTCTTCTTAATTCTTCCTGAACATAGTGCCTTTCCACTGACATTACCCCCAATTTCTTTTCTTTCTATCTTGTTTGCCTGCTGTCTTCCGATTCTACTGTGAGCTCCTTTAGGGAAGGGACATTTTTGCCTTTGTTTATATCTCCAGAATTTAACAAGGTGTTTTGCGTGCAACAATGCTTAACCTCAAAAAAGACATGATACTTACCTTCTATATTTCTATACATTCCTATCCAAAAATTGGTTTTGCTTTTAAGTGGCTCAACCCTGTCTGTCAGAAAGCTAGATTCCACAGCTGTCTCAATGGAAACCAAAGATGCATCTGTAAAGTGGACAAAGGAACAAATATGATTGAGATAAGTGAAACTGGTTGGAGTGACTTATTCTTTATTCCTAATACAGGGGTCTAATGACCAAGGTAACTAAGAAATAGTCCTTGGTTCCTCCTTCCTAGTCACTCAATGACAATATCCTCTTTTTTCCACCTTTTTTTGTGTCATGGACCTTTTTTGGCGGTCCATTTAATCTATGGAACCCTTCTCAGCAAAACATTTTTAGACAAGGCAACAAACATATCTTAAACCTTTAGAATTTACAAATCCATACTCACTGTTCATTCTTCCTTTCAAAGATGATCAATGACATCACAGATTTGTACATGAATTTTATTTAAATGAGGCAGGGGTGCACAATCAGCCTCACTTACTCTAAAGAATCTTCAAAGTTTGGTGGCAAGTCAGTGGCTCAAGGTGCAGTGAATGACCCGAATGAACTTTGGGTGTTCTGCATAGGGTCAACTTCAGTTGTCTTTAAGGCCATTGGAACAAATTGTTCTCATTTACCCATTCCTTCAAGAGAAGTCTTCACACACTTCAGGTAGACATTCTCCAAAATCATTAACAGGTTTGAGATCTGTTACTTACCCTCAACCTGGTTTAGCATATCAAGATAGTTTTACTAGGGTGTGACCAAGAACCTTGGATTCACTTGGTAAGAATAGGGTGAAAATTAGACATCAAAGGTAGATGAACAACCCTGAAAATGACTTGGCAAATCCACACACTAGTGGTGTAAATCCTCCCTAAATACTTTATACATCCTCCTAAATTCCTTAGGATAGTGTTAAAATCCCTCCTCAAGCCTAACCTCTATGAACTCTCTGAACTAATCTCTTAATAAATCACTGCATGAATCTTCAAAGTCAACCAAATTGTTTTAATACTCACTGTGACTCAAACATGGACGAACCTCATTCCTACTTCCATAGAGTTTATATATACAAACCTAAAATCATTTAATCAATCAACAAATATTTATTACTTATTAAAAGTCTACCAGGTGTGAGGCCTTGGCGTATACAAAGAATGAAACAATTCTTATTTTCAAGAAGTTAACATTCTAATTAATGGGATAGAGACTAAATCATAAATAGGATAATATTTTCATTTGACACTGAAGAAAACTGAGACCTAGGGAGATCAAATAACTTTCCTCTTTCAATCACTTAGCTAAAAGATCCAGGTCTCATCTCTAAAGCATACCATTCAGTAATCCATCTAAGGCTACCAATCCTATGTGACTTTTATCCAAATTCCAAAAATTTCCCAGAAAGGGTTCCACAAATACTTTCTGAACATATACTGTGCTGGGGTTTATGGTAAGGGCATTTTCTTTTGAAATGGATGGAGATCAGTGGAGAATGCAAGCTGAACACTAGTTATTTTTGGCTCTTGCTATAGGACTAACCCTAATTTTTTTCCAGGTCATACTTTTCTCTAATGATATCTTTCCACCTTCTTAGAAAGACACAAGAATGAGTTTGTTTCCTAATTATTGCCTGCTCAAGTACAAATAAAGAGTCTCATCAAGAGTAAGTCAATTACTTAGGATGGAACATAGGTTTTAAACAATTAAAGAGCAAATAAGGCATTAATTAAAACTAAATAGAAGTCAAAAGAAAAATCTCTCTTTTATTAATACTTTAGTTCAATAGTGAAATTGGTCACTCAATCCAAATTTGATTGGTTTTCCATATTTAGATAAAAATAGATTTTATCCTATTCATTCCAGTGACAAGTTTTTAATTGATGTTCTACTCATCCATTTTGACTGGTACCCCTAAAAATTAAATCCAATTCTGCAAATAGATTACTGTTCTAATGAATATCCACTATTATTTAAAAAAGAACACTTTATGTTTCCTCAATTAAACCATTCTACTTTTGAAAAACAAAGACTAAAAAAAAATTGGAGACAACATACAACACAACATACATGGATTAAATGCCTTAGCAGTGACAGCAAACTTATTTTTATTTTGTAAAATTTAAATCAAGTGGTTAAACACTACCTGAATTAGAATTTTAAACAAAAAAGTGACAACTTTTAAATATTTTCTTTGACATGTACCACCTATTTCTTAGCCCTTGGCAAGACATTTTCCCCTCTCTGGGATCACAATTTCCCCATCTCTAAAATGAAATGGAATGTTTGGATTTGATGATCTCCAAGTTTCCTTCCAATTTAAAGTCATAAGATCCAATTACAGGTTTGGACAGAAATCTGAATTTCATAATTAAACTAATATGTTAAATGATGAATATACATTAATAAGGTAACAGATTTAGAGTTTAAATTGACTATGGAGGTCATGTAATCCAACTGCCTCAGTTTACAGAGGAAACTGTGATTTACAAAAGGTGATACAAGTGAATGGAAGCAGCATGAAAAATATTTTAGAGAATAAATTTTACATGGTAGTTTATATATTAAAATAATTATGCAAGCAGGTCCTCTGGAAAAGGAAGAGTAAGACAAAAAGAAGAGAGGAGATTTTAAAAAGAGTAAGACCTAGACTGAATGATGAGGATGGAATTTCCCAATTCAGCTGAAGAAGAGGTCAAGACAATCTTTTATTTTAAAGTATTTAAGAAACAATTCTGTTCTATTTTGCTTTTTTGAATTTTGGCACTTTCTTTTCTGTATCATCTACCCTCACTTATGGGTATATGATACAAATGGTTTTCTAATATTGGTTAATCAACTCTTAAATGATGACAAGGGTACTCTCAAGATCTAAAACCATTGAATTTGAAAATATTATGGCAAGTGAGAAAAGAAAGTATCTCTTGATTTAGCTAAAGTATGGTAACTCCTGGTTGGGTAACCCTAGTTGAGTAACCTTAGTTGGGACTTTTGAAAGAGATAAAAAGGGAGGAAGTTTAAAACGCCCTGCTGAGTTCATCTCTACAACTGTTGACACGTTAAAAAAATGGTTTTGTGACTTTGAGAAGCCCAATTTTTTTCCGTATTTCTGGCATTTGTACAAAAATGGTAGCCATACTTTGAAGGAAGCAATGTGGCTTTCTATGCTAAAAGGGATTTATTATAAGGAAGAAAAAAATGAAAATTAGAAAATTCATTATTTGAAGAATTTAAGGGACAGCTGTAACTTTTTGCTCCAATGTGTACAACTATGAACCAGCTCTCAAAACTCATACTTACTCATTCGGCTACATTCCAGCAAAGCATGACCCCAGCTTCTTGTAGAGGAAGATTCAAAATAGTAGCAGTGAGCATGGAAAGGGATCCAAGAGCTTTGTTTTGAATCTGGGCATCTGCCTGGTAATTGTGGAGGCTCTGTGGGGGGCTTTACTGAGAGTTAAGAAGACAATTAAACAAAAAAAATCTCAAGTTCATGCAACAAAAGACAATCCAGGATCAATTTAAGAGGAAAGAAAATCTATTGATGGTCATATGGCTAATCATCAATCATTTGAATTCATCATTATCACTTTTTGAATTTTTATATTTAATCAATTCTATTGATTTTGCATAATCACAAAAAATATGGCTGTGACATCAAGAGGACCTAGAACCTTACAACTCAAAAGGATCTTTAATACAGCATCCTCATTTTCAAGATGAGAAACTTGATGCTTGTGATTGGCCAAGATCACAATGTTTATTATTATCTGAAATAGGATTAGAATCCTGGTCTCTAGAGTGGTTTAGTAGAAAGAACAATTAAATGGGGAATCAGAGGATCTGGTCCTGAATTCTGACCCCACAAAATACTTCTAGTGTGACCCTGGATGGGTTGCCTTCTCACTTTGCTACTTACTTTCCCTATCTAGAAATGAGACCCTTAGCCCCTGAGTGTGTTTCTTTCCCAGATTGATTTTTTTATTATGCAAAAGAAGTTCTCAATCTTTGAGAAATTCTGAGGGTCTTATTCTCTTGGCTTAATTATTTTTTGGGGGGTGGAAGGGACCATTCTTGGCCTCTTATCTCTCTCATCTAACTTTTATGACTGAATGGGCATTGCCTTGTCAAACTATGATCTGGGAAAGACCTAGCTTTTAATAGGTAATCCAGAATCATCTTCAGTTGTCCTGATCCTTATCTAGCCCCTAACCCAGATAGTTCCGAAGAGAAAGTCCAAATGGTGACTTTGTACAGTACTTCCTCAATCAAATCCAATTCACTTGCATGACATAGTATCACCTCCCTAAAGTCATGGTCTTCTTTGAGAATGATGGGCAAATATCGATCATAAATGAGGTTCACATAAGACCTACTATGCTCCCAAATGCCATGTGAAGCAGATTCAAATGCAATTGGGAGATAGTTAACAAAATGAATAAAAATATTATAAAATATAATGTTACATTTTAAAATTAAATTAACATGTATCCCATAGGGATTCTTTTTTGCAGTTTCTATTTGAGTTTAACACTAATGCAACTGATAATCTTTTTAACCCTAACTCTCCAATCTAAAGATCCTTTTGATGACTCTACCTCTTCAGACCAGTGATATTTCCACTAGGCTTGATGGTAGTTGTTCATAATTCAGATATAACATAATCAGACACTTGCACAGCAATATATACATTTAATTCTTAGGCCCTCCAATGAAATTTTGCAAAGATTTTTGCTTTCCAGCTACTGTTCTAAGGCATAGCCTCATCAGATACCCCATGGGCACTCTGGACTTGGGATCCCATAAAGATTTAGTCCTTCCTAGTTGGTGCAAAGTTAGGATTTATTATATTTATCCCTTTACATCTCTGATTTTATAAACAAAGGCCAAAGATACCATTCTAAATTTGAGTGGTTTCCCTAATTCTGAGAAATCTATGAATGGGTTGTGTTCCATTATTTTGTCAAAATTACTCTAGATCCCTGAAAATTAAAGAGATGCTTATTGGAAATGAGATGCTTTAAAGTTTGAATAATTCACTAATAGAAATTCAGAATCTATCAAGTGAGAAGTAGAAATAAAAGCTGGTTCTGTGTCCTCTTTGATATAGGAAACTCTTAGATGGGTGGATTCAATGCAGTTTAGCATGGGACTTTTTGTACAACTCATCCTTCTCAAGAGTTGCCTGGGGCAGCCCAAGTGCCTTGCCCAGGGTCACTGTATTAGCAGAAGGATTTGAATTCAGGTCTCCCTGGCTCCAGGGTTGGTTTTTCTGTTCACCACACTAGAATAGGAAATGCTTCACCCTAATTTCAACACTTTTTGGAACCTGAGGAAAGAATGGATAAAGGATGGTTGATCTAACATCTTTTAATGATAGAGATATTTTGTCTGCTCAGAAGTTCCTAGGTAATGTTCAAGACTTCTAGCAACCCAATGACCAGAGTAGGTACTTGCTTGCTTTGAAAATTGAAATCCTCCAAATAGCATTGTAATGTCTAATTACCATCTGATTTTTTGCAGAGAAATGAGTGAGTTTCATTGCAAGGCGCTGTCCTCCAGAATCCTTCCAAATCCATAAAGACACAACCTGATTTCAGTTGAGGCTCCCCACGGGCCCAGTTTGTGTATTTCATTCTCCATTTATCCATCCATGAAAATTCACTTTGATTCTATAAGGAGAAACATGGACTGAAGTTAATCCATATAACACTAAATTAATCAACTTTAAAAAATATATTAATCAATGAAAACCTTCCCCCCCCCCCAGATTTATAGGCAGTTTGGATTGGAAGGCAAATTATAGGTCATCTAATTAAAACTCTCATTTTATAGAAATGGAAACTGAGAACCAAGGAAGTCAATGATTATTCTAAATTCACATATTCAGTAAGCAAGATAGGATCAAGTGATATATAACACTCTGGGATATCTTTGAATTGTTTTATTCAATTTATTCTCTCACAATTTAGTAATTCATTCAAAGTCTTTAGCAACACAGCCTAATTAAAGCCCTAAAAGTTACAAGATATCCTCATTATTATAATTTTTCTGTTAAAAGGACATATGTAGCAGGAACTGTTCATTAACAGGCTAACATCCAATATAGACAGAGTTGTTCCATTCTCTAAAGAAATATTTTACAGTGTTACAGAATATAAATCAATCAATGATTTGTTTCCCATTGATTCCATAGAAATAATTAAATAGTAATCATGCTAATTTGGTTGAAAATAATGGTGAAGGATAAAGCAAAATAATCTTCTCATACAAAATAAATGTACAATATATTTATTATAGATAATTAAGAATAAAAGAAAAATATTTTAAGCTCATGAATTATGAAAATACTTATTAAAATGTATCCATGTTTAAAGGTAAAAATTAATTTAAGGGGCAGCTAGGTGGGGTAGTGGATAAAGCACCGGCCCTGGAGACAGGAGTACCTGGGTTCAAATCCGGTCTCAGACATTTAATAATTACCTAGCTGTGTGGCCTTGGGCAAGCCACTTTAACCCCATTTGCCTTGCAAAAAAAAAAATTTAAAAAGATTAAATGGATTAAATGTCCATATGAAATTGATTCACAGCTGATATCATATTCCTTTTTAAGCAATAGTAGTGAGAGGATTTAGTTATGACCTTGGTTACCAGAGAAACCTCTAGTCCAAGGTTCTTTGGTCCTCTGCTTTCCACTGACCCCAGACAGATATCAATAGCTCCTCCCCTCTCTTCCAGGGCATTTGAGAAATGGACTATAATGGAATATTCCATACTCAAGAGGAAGTTCTGTAACTTTAGAAACTGTAATCAGTGCTCAAATGAATCTGTGATCTCAGGGCTGAGAATGTCCACTGCAATAATGCAGATGGTCATCCACTAATCATCTTGTGGGATCCCTGCCCATATATTCCTTTAATTTATTAAACGGGAATTATCCAATGTGCAATAGGAATTCCTAACTTTCTCCTGACAGGTTCAGATCATCTCTCAATCTCACAGGATGAACAATCCACTGTTGTCTTCTATCATATATCCCACTGTGCTTGAGTTTTTCGTCAAAGTTCTTTATTTGCTTTATGTTGCTTTGTGTTCAATGACACCACACACTTGCCAGTAGACCTTTGGTTAGCACCTATTTTTAATTCTTTTACAACTATAGTTTGCTTTGATCTGCAAGCATAGAATAACTTGAGTAGAATATTGGCTTTAAAAAAATGAGCCTTTTTCCCAAGAAAAGTTTGATAGGATCAGAGATTTATAGCTGGAAGGGAACTTAGAGGCTCCTTTCATTTTACAGATGAAGAAATAGACACCAAGAAGCTAACTGACTTCCCCAGGGTCACACAGTTAAGAGTCTAAAGTAGAATGTGAAAGTACATGTTCCTGCCTCCAAGTTCAGTTCCTTAAGCCTCTCCTTAAGAAAGAAGCTAAGCAATTTCCAAAGGCAATCTAATCTGCCTTCTTCCCCATGTTTTATCCTGGATCTCACTTTTTGTCTATTTGTTCTATCTGCCTAAGGTGTGTGTGTGTGTGTGTGTGTGTGTGTAAAATAGATAGACTGATAAATAAGTTGTCCATCTATACTTTGTACATTTGTCTTTTGTCATGTGAATGTTTTGAATGTCTATGAATTTCTTCCTGGGGGGGGTTCTACAATATTTCAAGGCTTTCAATCAGCAATCAATCAGCATTTATGAAGGGCCTATTGAGGTTAGATGGCAGAGAGTAAAGACCACTGGAACTAGAATTTGGAAGACTCATCTTCATGAATTCAAATCCAACCTCAGGCTTGAGTTGTGAGACCCTACAGAATTCACTTCTCCTTGTTTGCCACAGTTTCCTCATCTATGAAAAGAGCTGAAGAAGGAAATGGCAAGCCACTTCAGGATTTTTGCCAAGGAAATCCCAAATGGGGTCAGGAAGAGTCAGACAAGACTGAAATGACTCAACAACAGTATCAAATTATATTACAAATACTGTGTTGTATATCAATAAGTAAGAGCATGTAAACGATTTTACTGTCCATAGAGGCTATTTCTTTTTTTTTAGGTTTTTGCAAGGCAAATGGGGTTAAGTGGCTTGCCCAAGGCCACACAGCTAGGTAATTATGAAGTTTTTGAGACCGGATTTGAACCCAGGTACTCCTGACTCCAGGGCCGGTACTTTATCCACTGCCACCTAGCTGCCGCCGAGGTTATTTCTTTAATTTAGACTCTAGGCTAAATCCCTACCATAACAGTGGCCAACTCCTATTGACAAGCATATCATTTTCAAATGTCAATAGTTTTGTAGACAAAACTATCCTTTTTGAGAATGTGCATGATACATGAAAATATTATTTCCATACAAATGTATAAATGAGAAAGTAGACATATAGATAGGTAATTACAGATAGCTATTAGTTACTTTTTTTTGCTATTAATAAAATTCAAGATTTTTGCCAACCCTTTGAGATCTTGACTTCCTTCACATAGATCATGACTCAATCTCTCACCACCTCACAAATCAGATTGCTATGTACACTTGATCTACTCCCATCATTGTTCTCTTTAATGCCATTTCTACCTTTTTCAGTAATCATACCCAGGACTGTGTGGTCTAAATATGGTACCTGAGAGTCCAAATAGGTTGACTTTATTATCCTAGATAGTGAAAAAAAATTTACAAAAATTTTTGCTGATCACTTACATTTTACTTTTATTTGTAAATTTTAATCTAGCTATTGGTACTCTAAGTGCATTATCTAACCAAGAAGCAATTATTAAGCACCTACTTTTTAACAAGTGGATTTTATTAGGCATTTAGAGATCAATTAATTCCAATATTAAATAAATTATTTGGAATAATAGGCAAAGAAGGAATTCTAATAAACTCCTTTTATGAAACATACTGTTCCCTAAACCGGAAAGAGTAAAACCAGGGAAAGAAAACTTATAAATAATTTTTATTATTGATTACAGATGGAAAAAATCCTAAATAAAATACTAGCTAAAAGACCTCAGGAATATGCTATATATTATGGGGGCGGCTAGGTAGAGCAGTGGATAGAGCACTGGCCCTGGAGTCAGGAGTACCTGAGTTCAAATTTGGCCTCAGACACTTAATAATTATCTAGCTATGTGGACTTGGGCAAGCCACTTAACCCCATTGTCTTGCAAAAAAAAAATTATACATTATGACCAAGTAAGATTTATACAAAGAATGTAGGGATGGTTTACCATAAGGAAAACTGTGAACATAATTGTTTATGTCAATAATAAAAGCTTAAAATCATGAAATTATATCAATAAATGCAGAAAAAGCTACATTTCTATTAAATATATAAAAGTATAGATATAAATGGATTTTCCCATAAATTGATCAAAATATTTAACTAAAAAAGAATCATCTAATATCAATTGTAATGGGGATAAGCTTGAAGCCTTCTCAATAAGGTCAGTTGTGAAACTAGAATGCCTATCGTCACCAACGTTATTCAATATTGTATCAGAAATCCTAGCAAAAGCAATAAGAAAAGAAAAGAAATAGAATGAATCAGAATAGAGAAAGAAGACATAAGAAAATGATCTCTTTTTTTCAGAGAAAATAATGATATACTTGAAAAATCTCAAAGGCTTAATTAAAAAAGTTAGTTGAAACAATAATTTTAGCAAAGTAACAGAATATAAGTAAATCCACATAAATCATCAACATTCTTATATATCTCCCCAAAACCCTGCAAGAAGAATTAGTAAGAGATATCTTAATTAAAAGAACTCTAGACAATATAAAATACCTGGAAGTACACCTACCAAAATAAAACCAGGAACAACATGAAAAAATTATTTAAAAATTTTCTACATGAATAAAATCAGATTTAGATAACTGGAGAATAATAATTGTTCATGGGTAGGCAGGGCCAATATAATAAAAATTAAAATTTTACCTAAACTAATTTATATTTTCAATATAACCCCAATTAAATCACCAAAAATAATTTTACTTAATTAGAAAAAATAATAAAGTTCATTTGAAGAATTAAAAGGTCAAGAATATCAAAGGAATGAATGAAAAAAATATAAATGAATGAGGTCCAGAAATCTAGATCTTAAACTATAATCTATAATATAAAGCTATAATTATCAAAACTATCTGGCAATGGCTAAAAATGGAAAGATAACTGTGGAAGAGTAGAGATACATTTTACAGCAGCAAATAAATATTATCAAATACAAATTTGACAAGTGTAAAGACATGTTTGGGGGATAAGAAATCATCATTTGGTTAAAAAAAAGTTGGGAAAACTGAAAAATAGTCATGCAAAAATTGGGTACAGACCAATATCTTCCACCATTTACCAAGAAAAGATCATAATAGATACGTGACCTAGCTATAAATAGAGATATTACGAGAAAATTTGAAGAACTTAGTACTTATTTTAGTGACCAAAGTAAGAATATATTATTGGAGAAAATGAATCATATAAATCTTGTCTTCATTATGAATAAAACTAGAAGAAAGTGTTGGTTAATTGGAAGTCTAGCTCACAACTTCTCTCTGAAAGGAAAATAAAAAATGTGATACTTAGTTTTATTGTATAACTAAAGAAAATAAAATCACATCATTTAATGTGACATTTGTTCACATAAATTAAATCCCAAAAATAAATCCCATATTTCAGTACTTATGATAAACATTTGCACAAGAACTACAAGGGAAAAAAACTGCAGCATAATACACAACCCTCTGTTATAAGTAGAGAAATTCTATAAGGAAAAAACAAAACTTGATGTGACTCTCCAAATTAAATCAACATACACTCTGAGGATCAACATGGAATAGTCAGCCTCAAAATGAGGAAGACCTATGTTCAAGCCCTGTCTCCGACATATCCTGCCTACATGATCTGGTGCAAATAATTGAATCTCCTCATGTCCCAGGAAATTCTCTATAAAAATAAGTTGCAGAGAATGAACTCAGGTGGCCTTCCAAGTCTTCATAAAATCATTATTGTGGATTAAAAATAAAAAAACCCTCTGATGCTTACTTTAATGCAAAGGTGAGGAAGAAAAGAGATATGTTGGAAAATCATCATCAGGAATAAAGAATGAGAAAGATCAGAGCTTTGTAGACCACACAGAAGCCTCTTGCTTACATACCATGAATACCATCTTAAAGAAAGGAAATGGAGAGCATCAAATAATATCACAAAGTAAAAGAAGTGCTTTTAAGTTTATCAGGCAGAGAAAAGATCCATCTTTATTATGGATGTTACCATTGATTCAGGTGTATGGATTTGGTCAGATCACTGACTCCATAGAACAAAGGCCAAAAATTGCACAAAACTAGAAAAGTAAAAAATGAGAAAAGGGCATGCTGTCCATTCAGAACAACTCCATCTGATCTATGGAAAGTAGTGATTGAGTATATGCAATGGTATATGGAAAGAAGAAGGGAACCAAATTTCATTAATTTAACATGAATAAATTTCACTTGCACAGTGGATAGAACACTGTGCAACACTTCCTGGAGTCAGGAAGATTTGAGTTCAAATATGTCCTTAGACACTTAATAATTACTTAGCTATATGACCTTGGGCAAGTCACTTAACCCATTGTCTTGCAAAAACCAAATAAACAAAAACAAAGGTCTGACTAATTTCACTTACATGAATCAGTTGACAATAATGAAGACACAATGACAAAAACAAGAGCACTTTAGTTAGCAAATACTTGACTGAGGTTACTGACCAGAGACCTCAAGGTGGTCAAGAAATATGCTGGTTTAGAATACATTCGTTTTAAAAAAATAATTAAAATGTGATTAAAGATTATGAGCCATATTCATTAAAAAGGAAGGAGTGAACAAGTAAAATCAGTTTAAAGATAACTCAGCAAAATCTTCCCAAGGGTATTTAATAATGAAAATGGACAACAATAAATAATAATATATATGATAACAATAAACAGAAGGAAAATGTAATGGTGCTACCTGAAAAAAATAAGTAATTAATTAAAGCTAATTAGAATCAGGATGTGATCTAAAAAGTTCTCAAAACAGGATACAATATAGAAACTTCTCAGTAAGGCCTTAGAGAAATATTCTGAGTTCTTAGACATATTGAAGGAAGCCTGATTATTTTTCTAATATCTTACCAAGGTACTGATCAGACCAATCCAGACAGGTTCACTGTGCTTCCCAATTTCCAGCCATATATATGCATTGGCATAGGGATCTAGGATACTGGCAATTTGAGAGGAGACATCCCTGCAGTATGCCTCTGCGTCTTCCCATTTCATTTTCTTTGTCACGACCAAATAGCTACTGTCCCCATACCTGATGAAGTCTTCAGATGTTGGTGTCACGGCATGAGGCAGAGTAGAGTCTAGATGTTTTTTAAAAGAGATAACGTTTTAATTATCTTGATGAATAAAATTGATTGAGCTGAGGTCTCACAGGGTGCATGGCCCTCTAATGGCATGAAATTATTAGAATGAAAGATGCATCCTAACACACGTCCAATTCTTGTATTTTCACAGAATTAAAATGTACAAGATGTTTTATGATCATTTTCCTATAACAAATAGAGATATTTTGATCTTCATTACTGGTCTTCAAAGGTAGTCATATCTAAAAAGGTTTAAAAAAAGCAACTATGTGCTAAGACCAGGTTTATCTGATAAAGAAATCTATTTTTTTCCCAAATGACAAAAAGAAAGGCTTACAAATTTAAGATAAGTCAGAGAACTAAGAAAGAAATACTCAGTGGCAGGAGATGGAGGAATCCCATTAGAAAAGAGGAATCTTCTATTCAGTTATAATTTTGAACTTTCTCCCTTTTTATTCATCCCCCCCCATCTTGGTTGAGTTCATGTGTTAGGAATTATCATAGTCCGTGATCTATTACTCCTCCAAATCATCAGGGTGTGTTTTTCTATCAGTAGCACATGTATATGGAATAAGTTCTGGTCTTGGGCAAGAGGCATATAGGGAAACTGTAGCTCAGTTGCAGAGTCCATTCCTATCATTGATTTCCAACATCTGGTGTTTATGTCACAGGGTTTGATCTGACTCGTTGCTTCCATTGTCTTGGTACCCAGTCCCATATGTATAGATATTACCTGATTGTCTAATCTTATTGTTGCAGTGCCCTTTCCCTTGTTTCCATTCACCAAAATAAAAATATGACATTATAACTGACCATAAGGAAGCTTGGGAAACTGGTTCCTGGCCTTATATGGCTCTTTGGTATCCATTGAAGGCATACTTTATTTTAATGCTAAGTTGAAGCTCTGTGGATCTAGAACTCTATCTTTATCTATCTATATGGTAGCTGCACTGCCTGTCTCCTACCTTGCCATAAGCCAAGAGGTCCCCTCCCTTTGGTATCTTATTTCTTTGATTAAAGGGTCTTGTGCTCCTAGCACATAATACTATATCAATGTTGATTACTACTACTACTACTACTACCACTACTACTACTACAATAACTCCAAAATTATGATTATTATTACTATGATACCTCTAAGGTACTGATGGACACATTGGTGGAGTAATGTGGCAGCAGTAGAATCCCTTGGAGAAGTAGTGATTTTTTCTTTATTATTTTTACCAACTAAACATAAAGGTGGTTTTCAATATTCATCCATTTACGAGTTCACATGTTCCACATTTTTCTACTATCTTTTCTTTCCTCCCCCCCTCCTCATGGTAGTGAGTAATCTGGTAAAAGTTGTACATGTAGTAAGAGTGATGGGCAGCAAGGGGAAGTCCTTGTTACCAGGCAGTTTGATCACAACCAAGAGAAAAGTTTGACTGCCCAGAATGAAAGTGAAATTGTGAATTACCTAATTAACAGAACTGCAAAACTATATGATTCATTGGTTAGGTTTAACTAACGGTATCTTAGCAGATTACAACAATAATTAAAGTAAGCTATTAAATTCTGGTCTAATTATTCTGTAATACATACCCCTTTCTGCGTAGGAATAAATGATCTATCTCATATCTGATTCATGTTTCTATATTGGGCTCTTGTTTAACTTTTTTTCTTTTTTGGAAACCCCCTAGGTCATGAGCCATATTATTATCCTTTCTCCAGAATTCTGGATGAAAAGTCAAAGAATATGAGAATTTGGGCACCCTATTTTGCCTATTGAGAAATCAGGTTTCCCCTAAAACTGAACCCAGACAATCACAATGGTTAAAGACAGGGGAATGCTGCAGGTCATCACCACGAAGACTGCTGATGCTGATGGTTTGCCCTTGCCTCTAAGCTAAATACCATTTTGTATTCTGGTTTAGACTTCAGATCTTTGTTTGCCGAATTTCCCTGAATTCTGTTCCTCCTCACTTTCAAGATCAAACACATCTGCTTACTTCTTCCTAGCTTTCATGACCTCCACCTCAGAAAGCCTCTAGCCTGCCAGATGGCCAGCAAAGAATCCTAGATTCACATTCTAATTGAAATAAACCTAAAAGTTTAAATTCTGCAGCTCTTTGAACAAAAATCCTGCCTATAACATACTTAATAAGTAATTCTTCTCCTTTTATTTGAAGTCCTCCATTGCCTATTCCAAGGCAACCTATGGCATTTCTGGACTGCTTTAATTGTTGGAAGCTTTCCCTTTAATTTGTCACAATGTGCTTCTCTACAACTACCAGCTGCTCATTTCCCCTTCGACCTAGCTGAAATGTATTTCCTGGCCTTCCTCTGGCCCACTCTGAGACCTGTTTTGACAGTCCAAGTTATAAAACAGGAATGTGAAAGATACAAAGATAATAATTTGAGGTTAACAGATATGGAATAAAATCACTGAATAAATTAAAATTCGTCCTTTCCTTTTCTCTGTTGATGCTGCCACCTTGTGTCACAGACTATTAGGAAGAGCTGTAACTTGGGCTATCTTATTTTTGTTTGTTTTTGTGTTTATAAAAAAGCTAAGATTGCAGTCAAAATGGCATAGAGCTGTCCAAGACTTTCTTATTTGGGAGAGCTCTCTGGTGCTCTTTGGAAAAGGAAATGACTAACTCTTTTACCAAGAAAACACAATAATGGAGTCTCAAAGAATCAGACATGTCCAAATGACTGAACAAAAAATGGTTATCTTAATACAGTTATAAAATTGCCAAACCATTAAAAAATGGGGATAGGCAAAAATTAGCAGTGCTACTAATTGCAGAATCAGCTAATAACTCTTGGGAAAATTTTGATGATGATGTTTGTCCTTCATTCTCAAAGAAGACCATGATTATTATTATTATGTAAGGAAACTTAACTAGTCTGTTCTATTTTGAATTTTGCAATTAGATACAAAATCTGAAGAGACAATGCAAATTACTTAGAGAGGTCCACCTAAGGGCAAACAGCAAAGTTATAAGTGGGGCCTTTTTGTGCTTTTGAGAATCTTAGATCTAATGAAGACATAATTAATGAATGTTCTCTCAGTGTAGAGTGAATAAAAACACTAAAATATTTATGAAATAATATGGTGAAATCCTTGTGTCCTTAATTTTGATACTTGATATCAATTTCAACATTTCCCACATTCCCAGACAGAGCTCTGGAGACATAGGACATATAGAAGAGTATCTCCCATCTATCTCCCATCCTAAGGGCTGTCCAAGGTGAAAGTCAATCTTTTGGTTATGCTCTCTAGTAATAGTCTTGTAAATACTTTTGTTATGAAGGAATTCTCTCTAAATAGGATAGATTGACACTTATACCACAGTGTTATGTATCTAAATGATGGAGAATTGTAAGGGACTGTTGTGTATGGCAGTACTGTAAACTTTTATCACCTGGTGTCCTCGAGCACCGGAGCACTATTTTATTGGTTGATCATAGAGTGCCATGGGAGTGGGAGTGGACTAGGGCCTGGGGAGGATATTTAAGCACTTGTATTTGATTTAATAAATGAAGAACTTGGACAACTTTCCATCCTTGTCTCCCACCCCTTCAACATTTGCCTGCGTAAGGATAAGCTAGCTGGAAGGAACCTGGCACATCCTGAGCAGCTACTCTAACAGGAACTTAACAGAGAATTAAGGATTGTCAACACAGACATGCCTACAGTATGATTTAGGTATGCCAGTCCTACCTGGACACACCTGGCCCACTCTGAGGCATGCCCATGATTATCAAGATCTTGGACCATCATGTTAGCAATAGATCAAGTTCCTATGATAGGAGGCATGGGAGCACTGACATAAAGAGTAATGTCATGCCCATTATGTCAAAACTCCAATGGGGTAAATTTTTTAATAGTATTGTGTTTCTTATTTGATTAAAATAGGATAAAAAGATGTTAGAAAGCCAGACAATCCAATTTTAGTTAGGCAGAAGGGATGAAGGAACTCTAGCTGGGCAGACAAACAATTGCTCTACGATTTATAGTCTTAGAGAGGTACCTGAGGCACCGAAAGGTCAAACAAATTGCCCAAGATAACAGAGTGTGGGTCAGTGGTGAGACTTGAACTTAATTCTTCTGTCTTCCAAGTCAAACACTTTATTCATTCTGTTACTCTGCCTCTGCAACTTGAGGGAAAAAATGTGAGGTAAGCTAGTCCACTCTCTTTACTTCAAGAGGACAGTTCATTGATGAGCAATGGACTTGGAATCAGGAAGATTCATCTTCTGAGTTCTACTCTGGCTTCAGACTCTCACTATGTGACCTTGAGCAAGTCACTTAACCCTGTTTGCCTCAATTTCTTCATCTATAAAGTGAGCTGGAGAAGGAAATGGCAAATGAGTCCAGTATCTTTGCCAAGAAACCTCAAATAGGGACAAGACTGAAAATGACAGCAGCAATACTTAAAGGAAATAAAATAAGGAAACAGACAAATTAATTTTCTAATATATAAAAAATTCTCTGAAAAGAAAGCATCAAATAGAAACAATTAAAATGGAAAAGTCATTGTCTTCAATTTGAATTACCAATCAACTTCTTGGTGACAAAGACCTGGAAACATCATTTAATGAGTTCTATAAAGAGTTATATAACTCATTGCCAATTTCTGTTTATAGAAAACAATTCTGATGATGAAATTTTTTTATTTGTTTGGTCAAATGTTTATCATGAGAAAGCATTTCCCTCTAGGTTGAAGACATTCAACTATTCAGAGAAAAGAATCAACAGAAAAATCAGAAATGCAAAGGCAATTATCATTGAACTCACCAGAATCAATCTGGCATATGTAGCCTTTTTCATTTTCACAGATTTCATCAACCCATTTTCCTGCCTCCAGTGTTGTACCTCCAAGAATAACCACACAATCAACCTAAATGTGAGCAGGTAGGAGATAGAGGGGAAAAAAAGAGATAAACACCCATCACAAATGATTCAAGAGAAGGGGAGAAAATCAGAGGTAAGTCAAGGCAAGGCCAGGCAGGCGGACCTTCAATGAATACTTACATCTTCATAGGAAAGGAGACTTCTTCGTCCAGCAGGAAAACCTTTTGCCCAGTTTGTATACTGGACTCCACGGCCATTTGTCCAAAGGAATTTGTTTTCTGAATTGATGTCATTCATTCCAATCCAGCTGTCATGGATAGAATCCCTTAGCTGAGAAGTGAGAAATGCTGGAAGGAAGTTTCATGAGAGGATTTTAGTCATGGAGGAGAGGAGGGAAGATTGTCACTTAAGGAAAAATAACTCCCAATAACATCAAAATGCTTAGTTTATATTGTTATCTACAAGGATCATTTTAGGATGTTTTATGCTATCACAAAAATAAACTAGTAGAGTATCCCAACCATCTCATTCCTTTTAAGGGAACTTTCTCCAAAAACTACTTTTTGGGTATTGTTAGTAAGATCCTCAGAGTGATTACAGTAGACAAGGAAATTGGCCACAGAAGTATTTGGCAACAGTACCATTCCAATAGCGACCTTAGAAACCACTGGAATCAGATACTGGAACCCATTAGAATCAGATGACTAAATTAGGGCAACACCACAAAGATATCACAAGGATTTGAGGATGTGGGGCTGAAAGGGACTTAGAGAACAAAGCCCAATTCCCCTGAATATAGTACACAAACATTTATGAAGCACCTACTCTCTGCTAAGCACTGGGGATTACAATGATAAAAATAAAACAAACCATATATTCAAGTTTTACATACCACTGGGGAGTTATGGGTATGTATACAATTAAGAAAACAGTCACAAAAATAATGAGAGAAGAGGGTGATAGGAATTGGGGGAACTGGGACAAGGGCAGAAATGTAGAGATTCAAATTTTTGTGTGTTCTGTTGATTCAATGAAGCCATGAAATGAGCTATGAAAACATAGGCAAAATTATGGAAGGTGACTTGGATCCCATGGTACATGAACTGGCTCTGGCTGATAATGGGCACTTCATTTATCCTCAGTTTCCTCATTTGTAAAATGAGAGCAACAATATTTTGACTATCTACCTTAGAACTGTCGTGGAGAAATTCCTTTGTAAACCTTAGAACACTCAAAGTTGAATCATGATTATTATTACACCTTTGTTTTCTGGGATGATCTGTGTTGGGTAACTTGCATGAGGATGAAAGCAGCACATGATGGGCAGGCATGGTAGAATTTCTAGAGGGAACCACTGAACTGAGATCACAGATTTTTTGTGAATAGAGATTATTCTTAGACCATAGTGCTTCTTCTGACTACTCTTTCCAAAGAAAAAGGGAAATTTGTGTTTGAGTCATAGGCAGAAATAACTACTTATGAAGGCAGATAGTGACTTTTTTTTAATTATTTTTTTCAGTCAACAAAAATCCATCTTCTCTTCCCCTCCCATTGTGGAATCAGAAAGTGTTTGGTACAGTTTAAGTTATTTTGCCATTGGGAAAAAATATTTACATTATTCATGAGTAAGTTTATCAATTTGGCTTTTTAATTGTTGGTCTTGGATTTATTCCTTAAGTACAAACATAATTTGTTCCAGCAATAGGAATATAATCTGAAATTACCTACTAACATTTCAGCATTAAATCTCTTCTGCCAATACCCCCAAATACATATTTTATAAACCTTTTGCCTGCCTAGCTAGTAAATATTATTTAATCTTGAAAAAGCTTCTTTGTGAAAGGTTATTATTAACCTGATTTCAATTTTGTTCTGTTCAGAAACACTAATTTCTAGTCAAGATAAGAACTCAATTATTCTACTTATCTATTGGGCTGCTATGGAGGTCAATAACAGACTTATTAGACCATAAATAGTTTGGAGAGGCCTAATTCCACAAAATTAAATCATTATTATAGGCTCCTTCATCCCAAGTTCCTATTTCACCAGTTTCTCTCCTCTCTACCTCCTCCAAATGTTTGTTTCTATTTCCTGAAAATCAACTTCCCAGAACCCTTTCTTCCCTTCTACCTGGGGTAGATTTACTGGTGCAAGATCAACCTGGGAAGAATTTCATTTTGGTTTACCCTTCACCCTAAGGGTGACCAAATTCAGCTGAGAAATATTTAGTCAAATTTTGCATGATTTGTGTGAGGAAAAAAGGGTGGAAAAAAGTTCATGATTCTGTGGTCTTGACCATCTCTACATATTCTCAATTATAGTTTGAGGAAACCTACCATGCTCCCAGGAACCAGAAATCATGGGTCTTGAATAAAACATGGATATTTGGTCTATAAAGACTGCAGGGAATTGTATTCACTATGGAAGGGGCTGTTATCCTAGCAACCTCCATAGGATAAAAGATTTGATGCCATGGGGTTACCTGTTAGATATTCTGAGAGATGTCTTCCAACATCATTGATAATTATACTTTCCTCTATGCTATGCCCCACCCCAAATGAATTTGCTCCAGATTAAAAAACATTAAAAAACACTTTGTTTACTTTTCCCAAACTAGCAAATTCAACTTTCAACAAAACAGATAAGCAAGCAAAAATCTCTCAAATGTTGTAGGTTTTACATAGAAGATACACTGTCAAAATTAAAATCTAATCTACCATGATTGATAAATACACATTGGATATTTCAAAATGAATGCTTCATAGGCATCTTGAATTCAGCACCCCCCCAAATAGATCTCATTATCTTTTCCCAAAAAACCTACCCCCGAATTTCCTTATTTTATTACAACACCATCATCCTTCCAGTCTCCTAGGTTCACAATTTCAATGTTATCTCTAATTCCTCACTCTTGCTGACCCTTCATAGTTATTCAATCTTTAGATGTTTTCATTTTTGCTTGCATATCTCTCTACTTACAGGGCTACCACACTACTCATGCCCCTAGTAATGTATTGCCTGAATTACTACAGTGGTCTCCTATGTGACTCCTCATCTTCAGTCTCCTCTTTTTTCCAATTTATCCTTCACATAGAAGCCAAATGGATTTTCTTAAAGCTTAAGTCTGACCATCTCATTCACATACTCAATAAATGCTAATGATTCTCTATTGCCACTAGAATCAAATATAAATTATTCAATTTAGTCTTTTTTTTAGTTTTTGCAAGGCAATGGGGTTAAGTGACTTGCCCAAGGTCACACAGCTAGGCAACTATTAAGTGTCTGAGGCCGGATTTGAACTCAGTTCCTCCTGACTCCAGGTCCGGTGCTCTATCCACTGTAAAGTCTATAAAGTCTATAAAATTCTTCTGTCTTTGGTCACTTGCTTTTATATTATTGTCTAGTATATTAATTACTCCCCAAATTGATTGTTTTTGCTGTTCCAAACCCATTATTCCATATCCCATTTCATATGCCTTAAGTTCACTCCTTCTTATAATCTCTTGTTTCTTCCCTTTCAAACTCAGTTTAAGTATCACCTTCTATATGAAGATTTTTATTGATTCTCTCAGTTTCTAGGGCACACCCCCCAAAAAATTTTGATTTCATTTCCAAAGACAATATATTATATATACTTTATGGACTTATCTATGTACATGTTGTCTTGCGATAAAAACAAGTTCCTTCATGGAAGAAGTCATTTGGTATCCCCAGCAACTAAACCATAGCTGGCATGTAGTTGATATTTAATAAAGATTTGCTAATTAACTGGTTGATTGACATAAGAATGAACATTTTCAAAATACCTACAAATATATTTTAGGTGATCCATCAGTAAATAAATTAGGCCATTTTGACTAGTTTACTAACTGTTTCTTGTCTCCAATATTTATATCTTCAGTGGGAACTCTGTGACCTGTTCCTAGGCTAACAGTTCACAGCAGGATAGATCATATTTAGAATGGAATCTTGGACAACCTTCTATACTCTGATATGATCCCTAAATATCAATACTAATTCTTCTATGAATTATATGCTAACAAAATACTCTGAGGTACTTGGAGAAATATTTTGTTACTGCTATAAGATTAGATCCTGTCAGATAAGCTTATTACATTATAAATTATTGCTTTACTTGAGACCCTAGTAGCCTAAAATATTAATTTCCTTATACTCAAGATGGAACTCATTAATCAATTGGAACCGAATGATGATTATTTATTATTTATCACTTGCAACATGTTAAATAAGTACAATTGTTTGGAAAGAATTATTTTCATTAATTATCATGTCATCAACCCTTGTATTGTACCTTGTTCTTTTCCACTATGTATGGAAGCCAGATTTCCTCCCAAAGTCAGGCAATCTTTCCGTGCATTTTGCCAAGTTTTTTTCTCTTCTCCTTTAAATCCAAAGAATTTGTAGCACTGAAAGGAGAGAGGAGAACAATATTTATTCAAGTTAGCTAATGGTTAAAAAAGTCTACTTATAGGCATGTTACAAATGGTACATTTTCTCATAACTGAATTGAATTATAAAAATTAGAGGTGGCTCTTTTTCAGAAACAGTTATACTCTTGAAATATCCCTGGTTTGGGAATGAGGTTTATACTTGAATCCTTTCCCTGTTATTTACTACTGGTGTTCCTTATGATGGGTCATTTAATTTCATTAGGAATTAGTTTCCACATTTATAAGATAAGAGGGCTAGATAAAATACTCGTTGATGTTCTTCTTTTATTTTCTGCTTTTTGCAAGGCAAGTGACTTACCCAAGGTAAGTATTAATGTCTGAGGCTGGATTTGAACTCAGATTCTCCTGACTCCAGGGTCAGTGCTCTATCCACTGTGCCAACTAGCTGCCCCTGATGTTCTTTTAACCCCTATTAAAACTATAAATTTCTTATAAAACTTCATGCTGTATTATCTTAGAACAAATAATGAATACAGTCTTTAAGCATCATTCTTCATCCTTCATTCTTCATCCTTTCTTCCTGTTATTTTCTCTTCTCCTTTCCTTTCCTTTCCTCTTTTTTTCTTTGCCTCCTCATTTCACAAAGTAGAAGAGCAAGAACTACTCACAGACACAATTCCATTGCTGATCAACCCAAGAGCTTCCATCTTCTCCATTTCTGACCTAGGCTGATTTTCCCCTTTTTAAGGTAACCTCATGGTCTTCTGGTCTGGGAGGGCTCACCATATTAAAAACAAACATGATAGACACCCAACAAACGTAATCCATGCCTCAGGGTTCTTGAGCTCATAGAGTCAATAACCTCAGCCATCATTGTGGATGAGATCAGATGTCTGTCCACCATACCTGATGATCTCTCACTTTCCACTGAGAAATTTTCATGGACAATTCCACTTGACCCCCACAAGAAGTTTTCCATATTCATTAGTTCCACAAACATTCATTAAGTTTGATTAAAACCATCCACACAGTTTTATATAAAGACTGCTGGTACTGGCTATCATACCTTGCTTTGGAATAACTTCCAACCCCCATGACATCCTCCTGGAAGTGGAGCTGGTGTGGGAGAAGCAGTAGTATTGATGCTGCTGTTATGTCGCTGACAGATAAAGGCATTCGGAAAACCACAGTTAATGTCATTCCAAAGTCCTATCAAGAAAATAATTTAAAGATAAATTTGTTTTATTTAATAGACATTAATAATGAAGAAAAACAAATGGTAAATATTGGAGGGGATGTGGGGAAAATGAGAAATTAATGTACTATTGGTGGAATTGTGAATGATTTATTTTAGAGAACAAATTGGAACTGTATCCTAAAGGCTATAAAAGCATGCATACTCTTTTGACCTAACAATACTACTACTACTAAGTCTATATTCCAAAAGAGATTTAAAAAAAAAACAAAAAAAAGTCTTGTATGTACAAAAATATTTATAGCAGCTCTTTTCTGGTGGCAAAGAACTGGACATTGAAGGGATATCTATTAGGGGAACTGTGATAGATGATTATGATGGAAAACTAATCTGCCATAAGAAATAATGAGCAGCGGCGGCTAGGTGGTGCAGTGGATAGAGTACTGGCCTTGGAGTCATCAGCACCTGAGTTCAAATCCAGCCTCAGACACTTAATAATTACCTAGCTGTGTGGCCTTGAGCAAGCCACTTAACCCCATTGCTTTAAAAAAAAATCTAAAAAAAAGAAATAATGAGCAGAATACTATCAGAAAATCCTGGAAAGACTCACATGAACTGATGCAAGGTGAAATATACTTTAAACAAATGAATATCAATATCATAAGATGATCGGCTGTGAATGACTATTCAGCAATACAACGATCTAAGACAACTCTGAAGTACTTATGATGAAAAATGCTATCCATTCCCAGAGAAAGAACTGCTGTTATCTGAATATAAATTAAAGTATACTTATTTTTACTTTATTTTTCTTCAGGGTCTTTTTTGGTTTATATTTTCATTCACATCATGACTATTATGGAAATGTGTTGCATGACTATCTATATACAACCTACAACCTAAACATACTTGCCTTCTAAATGGAGGGTGGTAGGGAGTAATGGAGAGAATTTGAAACTTAATGAATTAAAATTTGCTTTAAAATTTTGCATATAACAAGAAAAAATAAAACACTAAACATTCCTATTTTTTAAAAAAAACCCTGCTATTTTACAGATTTAAGTGAGCTTTCTTGGTTCCAAAAGAATATTCAAAAGTAGAAGACTGCTAACAAAATTTAATTTAACACAAGAAAAATGTATTTGACACTTCTCTTTCTCTCCTTTTAAATATCTGTAGAATTAATTTAATGATGTGTTACCTTCTAATAGATACCAGGCAATATATTATGGCCTCAAAAATTGATGACAAAAACCAAGCAATCCTTGTCATCAGGGGGTATACAGTCTATTGGATGGTAGGGATGAGGGCAGAGACAGCACGCAAATAGTTAAGTCAACAGAAAATATGTTCTAAGAAATAAGGGGAGAGGAGTAAAACCTGTGATTCCAGGGATTTGGAATGACCTAGTGTCTCCTAATAACAATTAAGCTACTTCTTGAGAGAAGCTAGGGATTCAAAGAGGCAGAGGTGAAGAGAGAAGAGATGGCAAACACGGAAGACAGTAAGCATAAAGGAAGCAGAAGCTGAAATGTCAAAGATGAGGAAGAACATTTAGGCCAATTTAGTTGAGTTACAGGTAGAATATTGGGGAATTATATGAAATCCATCTAGGAAGACAGGTTTGAACCATGGAGTAGAGAGTGGAGTATGTATTTTATTTTAGAAGCTCTGGAATTTCTGGCATAGAAAGGAAATAGTTTCCTTCTTTAAGGTCTATCAGTTCAGGAATTGTGTGGATAATCATTTTGTTTCTTACAGGAACAAAAGATACTGAATAGTGTTCAAAGTTTATTAGACTTGAGAGGTAAGGTAAGTCAAGAAAAAAAAGAAAGAAAAAGAATAGAAAATGTTAAGGAAGTGAATAGTAATACTAGATACAATTATAGTAAATTCCTTAATGTTCTAATTTAGCTCACCAGAATTGCCATATAAAACTACACAGTTTTCATCTTCATTGGCAAAATTAGGTTCACCTGGAGCCCAGGCTACATAGTTCACTTTAGTACCATCCATCCATCTGTAAAAGTAAACACACCAGAAGAAAATTAAAAACCTGTTTCTGTCATAAATATAGGTGCAGAGTGACCATTTTAGTTTAATATTATAAGAACTCTATATTAGAAAGATTTAAATATGATTTTAAAAACCCTATGATAGCTATGAAGATTGTTATCAAAGATAAATATTGCTATCAAAGATGAAAAGAAGAAATGGTACCTATCATTATGATTCTTGTTGATGTTATTATCATCCAGTCATGTCTGACACTTCATGATCCCAATTGGGGCTTTCTTGGCAAAGTTGGGTTTAACTTTTCCTTCTCCACTCATTTTACAGATAAGGAAACTAAGGCAAACAAGGTTAAGGGGCTTGTCCAGGATCAGCTGGTTAGAGTATGAGACCAGATTTGAACTCAGGAAGATGTCTTCCTGATTCCAAGTCCAGTATTTTGCCACTGTACCACCTAGCTAAGAGGCTTACATTCTAAAGAAGCAGGGATAGGGTGCTAATAGTATGGAAAAACTCCAATCTTCTATAGATATAGTTTATTGGGGAAACAGCAACAACAATTAAAATCCCTCCCATTGACACATTTTCTCACAAAATCTAAACTAATTATGAATAAGAGTATATCGTGAGATGACTTACATAGGCTTATTCTAATCTCTTAGATTCATCCAGGGGAGAAGTGTTGGGAACTCGACCTGGAGGGGGAGCAGGATGAATGAAGAGGAGATGTATTCAAGAACTGTTGTGAAGATAGAATCAGTGGAACTTGGCAACTGACTGGAGTTGGAGACGAGGAAGGAGGACTCTAAGATGGCTTCAATATCTCAAAGTTCGTGGCTAGGAGGAGGATGATGTCATCAATAAGAATAGAGGAGCAGGAAGGAGCAATGGGTTTGAAAGGAAAGATGAGTGAAATTTGGTATACATGTTGCATATGAGATGACAATGAGATCTCTAGGTGAAGATATCTGGCAAGTAACTGTCAACATAGGAATATAGTAAGTGAAAAGATTAGAGCAGGAAAAATAGATGTGTGATCATCTCTCTAGAGGAGGACCCATGGGAGCAGATTAAATCACCCAGAAAGTTAGCATAGAGAAAGAAGGGCCTGGTTCAGAGTACTGAAGGATGCTCACACTTGAACAAATAAGAGATAATGATAGATCAGGAAAGAATATATGTCTTTTTAGACAGGTCATTGAAAAAAGAAGAGAGAAAAAGTAGCTCAAACTGACTCAGACAATTACTACTATGTGATGCTGGAATATTCATTTTAACCTTTGTCTGCCTCAGTTTCCTCACTTGTAAAATGAGGATAGTTAATAACATCTATCTCTCAGAGTTGCTGTAAGGATAAAATGAAAAGAAATTTGTGTAAATGCTTAGCACTTTACTCAGTACACTTTACACTTTAACACCAGTACCTAACCAACTCTATAGGCACTTAACAAACACTGATTTCTTTCTTCTATGACACTTCATGACAGACATCTCAGATAAGCCTTTTAAAGATGAGAATTTATTTTTTTCAAAAATGGCATGAGATTCCCAATAAATTCACTATGTCTTCTCTAGTGCATCCTTCAGAAAAAGGTATTACTGTCTTAGAACAAAGAAAGAAAGAAATGGAGTACTACAGAAAGAAACAACATTTTCCCTTACTTATGGAAGTTTTATCAAACTGGGAAAAATAAGATTTTCTTGTTGTCTGTTGGTGTAAAGAACCTAGGTAGTATAATGGATAGAGCAATGGACCTGCAGCAGGGAAGACTCATCTTCCTGAGTTTAAATCTGGCTTCAGATATTTACTAGCGTGTGTTCCTTGGTAGTTTACTCAACTCTTTTTGTCTCAGTTTCCTCATCTGTAAAATGATCTGGAGAAGAAAATGATAATCCACTCCAGTTTCTTTACCAAGAAAACTCCAAAGAGGGTCATGAAGATTTGGACATAACTGAAAAATGAAAAGAAATGTAGTGACACAGAAAGAAACATTCTTCTCTATTATGGAATATTTATCAAGCAGCAGGAAAAAAATTAAAAATTATAATTTCATTCATTTTAAGTCATATTACATGCTGGGCTTTATCAAATTGTTTATTTTTAACAGCTAATTTAGCCTAACTCTGCTGAGAGCAACTGCTATTGCTCATTGGATCTAATCAAAGGGACTATTATGCTAGAAGAGAGAGAACATTGAGCTCAAAATTAGAAATATCTGAATTTCTATCCTGGCTTTGTCACTGAACAAATCATTTTACCATTTTAAGCCTTCAGTTCTTCATCTAGGAAAAAAATGTTTATAATATTTGTCTTGCTTACCCCACAGGGTCACCAAACAAGAGAATCATACAAAAGTATTTTGTGACTGTAAGTTGCCATGTAACTACAATTATCGTTAATACTAGCATCACTTACGAAAACTTCTTATCCAGGCTGATGAGTAAGCCAATAAAATATGTAGCTTCTGAATCAAGTGAGGAAACCTGAAATATAGAAATGAATATTTAGTTTAATTTAATTACATAAGAATGGAGTGAATTCAACCACCTTTGCTGTTCTCTTTGATTAATCAGACATCATATTTAACCATCATAGGTACTTTTCTTCCTATTCAAAGTTCTGCTTAGAAACAAGATTAAATAATTTAACCTCAGTGCTTTATATATAAGAAGGAAGAAGAAAAAATACTGCATAACACTTCTAATGCATTTCGATCAAAGCAAATAAGCCAATTCTAAATGTCCTCTACGATCTACTTTCTGTCTTCTCTAATACCCATTCCAACAAAACATCTTTGCTATCATTTTAGCAAAGATATTTTCCCATAATTAAGCATTGGGATCCAAATTCTCCTTCCATCATCTTATATCAGAAATTTGCTCTTGATATCTAGTCTCCATAGAAATGGAGGTGGTAAAAAAAGTCAAGTTAGAGGCATCAAAATATAAGATACTAGACTTTTTCTTTTTCCCGAAGAGAAAATAATTTTCCTGTGTCGCTTCTGCTATTGCTTAACTTTCTGGGGAGCATCAAATTTTCATGTTATATTTTTAGGGGTTCTTTGCAAAGGAGCTGCATAAATATTAGGTTCCATGATTTAAAGAGGAAAGAACATGATCATGTGTTTTTAATGAAGAACTCTACTCCCACCTAAAGTCATAACTAGCAATTCTCACCCTTGGACAGAGAAAGTCAAGGAAGATTGTTTGTGTGTGTGTGTGTGTGTGTGTGTGTGTGTGTGTGTGTGTGTGTGTGTGTAAAATGGTTAGAATTGGTATACGGAGGGCAGAGTGAAGAGGGGTACCATAGGACAAAAACCCAGGAGTGGGGTCAGTAAGGAAACAGGACTGAGCTATATGACAAAGGTCTACAGAGGCCAGAGAGAATCTAGAGTAAGTGGACATTAAGAAGAAAGTATGCCCCACCAAGAAATGTTCCCCCTGGGCCCAGTTGCAGAAAACCCCGATGACTCAGTCCTAGGTCTGGCTCTGCACTTAGCCCCTGCTAACATTTATCCTGCAACCTGCAAGTGGACAGGCAGGTAAGATGGCAGTGGAACCTCATGTAAGGACCATCATGTAAGGTTCTGAAGGATCAGCACAGAACTGGCACTGAACACATTGTTGGGCTCTGAGTAGGCATCCATGTATTCAGGTAGCTTTAAAATTTGCTTCTAGGGACTGTTCAGAGGCATCCCTATGCCAACAATACATAACAGGTCTCTCATCATCACCAGTCTTGCCCCACCCAACTTCCCTCTCTTGCTATCTTGGGAGGTGGCAGATATAGATCCAGGCTTAGAGGATGACATATTACTTGAAGATATGCCACTGACTGCCAAGCATTTGGAATAAAATTTAGGTCATATCTTTGCTCAACCTATTTCCTTCATTTTTTGAATTAATAAATGTCTTTCTTACATATCTCCACAGAAACTTTTTTTCACTTTCACCCGATATGGTAACTAGGTCTCCAAAATTTGCTTTGCAGAATGCTCGTGCATCTTCCATTGTGCTTTTCTTTTTGCTGAAATAGTACTGGTAATCTTTATAGATCACCCATCCATCTTCTGTGACTGGGGGGTCTAAAAGATAAAGAAACAAAAGTCAAAATGTGATTCATAGGACCTTAGGGAGAGGCCACTGAGCACAAAAGTCACAAAGAGAGAGAAGCAACATAACTCAATGGGGAATAACAACATTGTTACAGTGAGATCCAAAGCTAAAAGCTAGGTGGACAGGTAGGAGAGGATGAAGGAGGGATCTGGTTACATGGACTGGGTCATTGAGCACCATGAATTCACTTTTTCCAAACCTTTAGAAAATTTGTTGTCTTCCTATTCTCTACAACCTCAAGAATCTAATGACAGAACCCTATTGATTTGGATCCTGTTGTAATGGATGTGGGTCTTATCTTGCTAAGCATGATCAGGGGTCACATTATATGCTAAGTCAAGGAAAAAGGAAAAAGAGAATTCATCTATACATCTAAGTTTTTTTTTAAAAACTGAAGAGAAAAACAGAAGAGAAAAAAACATAGCTGAATGGAATATTAGAACTATAATTAAATACATACTGCTTTCAGGGGAAGGTGTTGGTTCTGGTTTCAACACATCTCCTAGAAGACAAAGAAAATTAAAACAGGTGATTAACTTCAGCTTCATAGGCTAGAGCAACATTGCTAAATAATTAAGCATTTTTTCTCTCTTCTTTTTATTCACCTTACATTTTTATGAGTTAAATAGAGTACCCAGCGATTCACAAAAGAGGGAACATAACATTTTCAATAAATAAATTGAGCCACGATAATTGAGAATTGCTTGGGAAATAATCTATAATTATTTCCTGATGCTCAGTAATTTGAAAAGTAGGGACGGTGTATTTATTTATGAAACATCAGATACAGTTCCTTGCAGAATAATATTTTCTTAAACATTCATATTAAACTAAAATTTTTAAAAATGACAAGCCTTTAGGCTTCCCTGCCCCAAAAATTTACTAACCATATTAGCCAAGATCTTGATGAGCCTTAATTTCCTCATTGGCAAAATAGGGATAAAAATATTACCTGCCTCAGCCACTTTACTCTTATCTACAGAAAGAATGATCTTTCCCTTCTACACTTCAAGTTATTCCAACTTGAATTTTAAAAAAAAATTGTTTTTTGTTCATCACTTGTACAAAAATATTCATAGCAGCCCTGTTTGTGGTGGCAAAGAATTGGAAATCAAGTAAATGTCCTTCATTTGGAGAATGACTTAGAAACTGTGGTATATGTATGCCATGGAACACTACTGTTCTATTAGAAACCAGGAGGGATAGGAATTCAGGGAAGCCTGGAGGGATTTGCATGAACTGATGCTGAGTGAGATGAGCAGAACCAGAAGAACACTGTACACTCTAACAGCAACATAGGGAGGTGATGATCAACTTTGATGGACTCACTCATCCCATCAGTGTAACAATTAGGGACAATTTGGGACTGTCTGTGTTGGAGAATACCCTCTGTATCCAGAGAAAGAACTGAGGAGTTTGAACAAAGACAAAGGACTATTATTACCTTCAATTTAGAAAAAAAAACAAAACACTGATATCTTATTGTCTGATCTTGCTATCTCTTTTACTTTATGTTTCTTCCTTAAGGATATGATTTCTCTCTCATCACATTCAATTTGGATCAATGTCCATGGAAACAATGTAAGGACTGACAAATTGCCTTCGGGGGGGGGGGAGGGAAGTAAGATTGGGGGGAAATTGTAAAACAAAATAAATAAAATCTGTAAAAAGAAAAAAAATTGTTTGTTCCTATAATATAGGAAACATGCCCAATTTCTGGATAAGGAAAGTCCTCTTCCTAATGCATATCAGGGGGACTATGGAGGGGACTAAAGCGTATCCCCTAACAAGGAAGTGTAATCTTACCTTTTCTTATGTGGCAAATCCAGTTGCGGAGAAGTTCACAGATAATGTCATTCCAGCGCATACTGGGATCAGCCTTCAGTTCACCACAAAATTCAACATTGCCATAATTATTTGGTTCTCCAAAGGACCAGTTTTCATAGGTGACCTATATTAAATTGATTATTGAATAATTAGTTATAGTTTGCATCTGATACAAATGCTTTAGTGAAAGAATGTCTTAGTCAATAGAAAATTACCCTCAGTCAGGAAGACCTGGGTTCAAATCTTGCTTCTGATAAATACAGTCCAAGTGACCCAAGTGATCCTGAGAAAGGCAATAACCTCTCAAGGCTCCAAGCAACTTTCCAAAACTTTAGT
The DNA here is from genome assembly GCF_037893015.1 of Macrotis lagotis. Taxonomy (NCBI): domain Eukaryota; kingdom Metazoa; phylum Chordata; class Mammalia; order Peramelemorphia; family Peramelidae; genus Macrotis; species Macrotis lagotis. The sequence goes on along the minus strand of NC_133664.1, from coordinate 56,356,077 downwards.
TTTGGAGAAATGACTGACATGCATTAGGAGAGGGACCTTCCTTACCCAGGAATTTTCTGTTTCCCATACAATAGACTCAATTCCTATCTGCTTTGTCCAATTTCAAAAGGGAAAGTGCAAGTTTCAATTATTTTCATATCCTTTCTTTCTCGGAATGTCCTTGTCCCCAGTAACAGAACATCATATGATGATCAACAATATATTCTCAGAAATACAAGGTTTTAAGACAATTCTGAAGGACTTATGATTAAAACTGCTATCTGCCTTCAGAGAAAGAACTGAAGAAATCTGAATGAAGATCAAGGGTACTTTTTTCACTTAATTTTTATGTTTTTTTTCTTTCTATGTTAATGGAAATGTATTTAACATGGAAGTATGGTTTGTTTGACTGCGCATGTATAACCTATATCGAATTGCTTATCATCTAAAGGAACAGGGGTAGGGAAGGAAGAATGTTGGAGGAGAAGTTGGAATTCAAAATTTTGAAAAATAAATGCTAAAATTTATTCTTACATGCAATTGGGAAAAAACAAAATATTATTTTAAAAAAAGAATGACATTGGTCCAGAAGCAAGTTCCAAATTAGTAGGAAAGAAAGCATTTCTGAATTCTTTTTCCTATCCCACAACTTTTCAGTTTAATCAACTATGCTGATATTGATTCTAAGATTTGCCCTACATCCTCTCAGTAAAATCAGCTGAATTTTAATCCTATATAAGAGGATTAAAAAATATAACCAGACTTGTAGAACCAAAACAAACCTTATTTTTTTGACCTTGAATTCTTAGTAAACCATTTTCTTAGACTTAAAGACAACTAGAGGGAATAATAGGTAAGAAATAATAGGAAAATAGATCTGAAATCAGGAAGATTTGCTTCTGAATTCTTAATATTTCACACTAAGTAGTTGTGTGACCTTGGACTACACACTTAACCTTACAGCCTCAGTCTCCTCATCCATTAAATGAAATAGTAATAATACCTACCTCGCAGAGTTTATTGTGTGGATTCATGTAAACCTGAAGGAACTATGCAAATATTAAGTACTATTGTTATTATTAAGTATTGTAATAAAAAGCCATTAATTATTTCCTTATAGAGGTTGGAAACTATGGAAAAGCCAACACATTTGATATATTTGTCAATTTGCTGAATTTCTTTTTTTTCAAGTGATAGCTTTCTGGGGAGAAAATGGAGAGATAGATTTAGGAATACAAGCTTTGTTAAAAGGCAAAAGGAACCAAAATTAATTAAATTAAATTAATTAATTAGTGAATTAAATGAATAAAAAGAAAATAAATGCAAAATAAAAAAGTCAAGGGAAGGATGAATCAAAGAAGTAGGAAAAAATTACATAAAAAATTTCATCTCACAAACATCAATTTCTTGAAGATGCCAAAGTCCCCTTTACTTTTTTCCAACCACCCAACCATACTCAGAAAACTTATTATAGCTATCCAAGAAGGAGAACTAATCAGGTGCCTAAGGACTTCTCTGAATATTGGAGAAAAATTGGTCCAAATAGTCATAAAAACCATGTGTCCCTAAGTTGGTACAATCCAAACGTTTAGCATCACAAATAAATAATAAAATCAGAGAAGCCCTTCATGCATCAGAATGATTAAGGCAATTACTCACTGGGGAACCATCAGACCAGGTAAATCCCTCATCAGTATTTGCTATTGTCAGTCCCAGCCAAAAGACTTCATGGTAATTTGAAGTTCCTCTAAAAAAAGATAGTAAATATAAAAAACAATATATGATGTTACATGAAATAAGTCTAACAGTATACAGTAATCACAAATTAAAAGCTATATCTAAAAATTAAATAGGTAAGCATACAGAATCAATTGACCTAACAAGACCTGAGCATAGGTCTTTATAAATTATGGTTGTTCTAGGATACAGAGACATACTCTAAATAACAGAAAGTTTATAAGAAATTATTCTAAATAATCTAAAGATACTCAGAGTTTACAGATTATAAATCTATTCACAAATTATTTAAGCATAATCAGAAAAGAACCTATCATTTAAAACTATTCTTGGGTGCGTGTAAGGGAAGAAGGAGAAATAATTATAGGATATCAGTTAGGGACTATTAGAGAGAAACCTAACATAAAGGTATTTCTTCATGATCAATGTGATCTATGAATTTCAAAAGTAATTCAAGAGTGCTATGGACACAACTATCAATGACCAATTAAAGAAAAGGGGATTTGGGGAGTAATAATACCTACATGTTCTGCCACAATATAACTTGGTCTTCTTTACTGGTAATGCTGGCAAGATCCCCACCTATTGCTCTGCAAAAGTCACGAGCATCAAACCATGTTTTCTTCATGTATTTACTTTTGTCAAAAACCTAGAAGTAAAATATGTTTTAAAAAAGTTATTTTTACAATACACTGCATCAAATAAAGGAAACCATTTTCTTTCATTTTTGACATGGGACAGCAAGGAAATATAACTAAATAAGCTAAAGCGATGATATGGGTTTTTGGATTGACTCCCTACAATTATTTGTACTGTGGATAAATCCATAAAGATGCCCGTAGCACAGATCTGGGAAACATTTTCAATATATTGGGTAGGAGATATTGTTTATGTTTTTCACCATTTAGGCACATGTATGCATATCTTTCACAATACCTATGTAGGTTGGAGTAATCTATACATATATGTGTGTATATAGACCTATATGCCCACACATATATTTATATTCATACATACACTTGCATGTATATACATAGCCTGAAAATATAAGTACCTACCAACAAGTTTATTTCATCAGAAAGTATCATTTGTCTTGCACAAGGAATATTTAAATCACAACTATAAAATCTGTTTAATTCAATTCTGATACTACATGGTGAAACTTTAAGTCATCCCTCTGGATATAGAGAATAATTAGTTATTTATAGGTGTGTTTGGAAAGGAATTAATGAGCCATTTCCAAAAGTTACTCACCTACTAACTTATCATTATTATCATAGTTACCCATGAGTCGGACAGCAAAAATTGAGAAATTATCTCTGGAAAACTTACTTAAAATTTCATTAGTGTGGATCAGTTTATCATTTAGCAGGTTGACATGTTGGATCCTTTGAGTAGGGCAGATAGAATAAGAGAAACTACATTGGCACAAGGAGGAATAGGAAATTCTCATTTAGAAAAAGAAGCAAGTTAAGTAGATTTCAGGAAAAGAAAAAGAGAAAAAAAGAAAAAAGTCGTAAAGCAATGTGTTATAGGATATTTTTTCATTTTTAGATATTATTAATTTTTTCAGTTTAATGAATAATATTTACCTTGAAACACATGTTTGTTTTAATACTGGAAATCCATCCCTCTGGACATTTTGGAGCAGGAGTGGTTGTGGGTATTGGTGGTGGAGTTACTCCCTCTGCCCAGTGTTTGCAGACAAATTTTGCTTTCTCTTCACATTTTAGAACATCCCATAACCCACCTGCAATTCCAGTTTTCATGGCAACACACCCTGTCTTTCGACCTAAACACAAAATAAAATGAGGTGATCAAATTCTTCTATGAGTTTAGCATGATAGAAATTACTTTCATATATGTAAGTTAAAAAGCATACAATTGATCAGATTTTCTTAGCACTTCTAAATATATATATATTATTTGGTCATAAAAATTCCACTGAATATTCATAAATGGTAAACCAAGGAAAAGGAATTTGTGGAATTCCCATTGTATGTTCATTATTCTGCAAATGATCTATGATATGTACTTTTTTTTTTTTTAGTTTTTGCAAGGCAAACGGGCTTAAGTGGCTTGCCCAGGGCCACACAGCTAGGTAATTATTGTCTGAGGCTGGATTTGAACTCAGGTACTCCTGACTCCAGGGCCAGTGCTCTATCCACTGTGCCACCTAGCCTCCCCTATTATGTACTTCTTGAAGAGGGAAAAAGTCTAGACTATGGTCCTTGTGATGGAAAAGCTTATTATTTAATTGAAGAAATAAAACAGATGAACATTAATTAATAAACATCATGAAAAAGAATGTAATTGAATATTAAAGCCATATTGTCATTTATATGGAAAGAAAGCAACATGTTCTCCAGAATATGCTTTGCTGAGAAATTACCATTGTTTTACTGGGAAGAGTATGGCAAAAAGGATCTTGAATTGGCTACCTATTTGACCTAAGGTGAGATAGCATTTGTTGTCCTCAGTTAACTCACCTGTAAACTTAGGGATTTAAAAGCGATAACTTTAATGGTTCATTACAACTCTAAATCTGTAATCCAAATCACATTTAATAGCTATATTATTTTTTCATCTATGTGTCATGACTTACTCCTCTTTCCAATATTGTGCACATTTCTCCCTCACCCCCCAAAAATTACTTTGAAATACCTCAAAATTCTTATATGACTTGAAGTTCTCAAGTATAAAACAAAACTATCTCTGGAAGCCTACTGGAAACATGCTATAGAATGCAAAAAGCATTTTGTAAACATGGAAGTATCCATTAACCAGGCAAATAAAAGGATTAAAAAAAAGGAAATTTATAATGAAATGACAAGTATCTGAAATGACTGAAAAATGAGTTTGTATTTTAAATGCGTTTAAATTTTTTCCTGGACTATATTAATGGAGCACCACAAACTAAAAGGACTGAATTCAAACAAAAGCATGAATTCAAAGCAATTCGATTACCAGGCATAAATGAATTCCAGTGGGTAAATTGAACATTTTCTTCAATGGTCCACTTAAATGTCCCTTTGTTTTCTACATCTGAAAGTCCAATCCAAAAATATTTTTCAGGCCTCAGTCCAACAAAACTGGTCAAAAAGGCTTGTTCATATCTAAAAAGAGACAATAGAAAACATACAATTACTTTATGAGAATTTCTCATAAACTGTTAAGAAAAGCTGGAAAAGATGTATTGATTATGCTTTTGAGAATTTGGTTTCTGCCTAATAATAACAAGAATAATAGCTCCCATTTATATAGCACTTTAAGGCTAATGAAACTCTTAATAAATAACTCATTTTATTTTCAAGAAACCTAAGTGCTGGGGCAGCTAGGTAGCGTAGTAGATAAAGCATCGGCCCTGAAGTCAGGAGTACCTGGGTTCAAATCCAGTCTCAGACACTTAATAATTGCCTAGCTGTGTGGCCTTGGGCAAGCTACTTAACCCCATTTGCCTTGCAAAAACCTAAAAAAAAAACCTAAGTGCTATCATCTTTATTTTTGCAGATCAAGAAACTGAGGCGAATTGGGGATAAGTATCTGAAACAGGATTTGAACTGTCTCCCTTACTTCAGATCTAATACTGTGTCACCCACTACTGGTTAATAATTGTATATGAATTTTTATGTATACAATATGTCCTTTAAGGAAATCTAGAAGTCTTTGGGGGAAATTATAGAATGAAATTCATTCATTGACTCACTCAATATGCTTAGTTGAATATATTAGAACATGAAATTTTACATATAACACAGAAAAGTTACTTTTTCATCTAAGTAGAATGGTACAAACAGAGTAGGCAATAGCAAACTGTTAAAAATCACTTAGAATCATAAAAATATAGCTGCATTTAAATCTAGGACAAAGGTACCTAAATTAACTGATGTTTTGAAAGGCAATCTCCAAGAAGAATCAGGGATGGAGAGCTATGAAAATTTATTGACTCCCAGTGCTACAGTGGATGGAGTACAAGTCAAGAAGACATCCTCCTGAGTTCAAATCTAGGCTCAGGTACTTCCTAGCTCTGTGACCCTGGGCAAGTCACTTAACCCTGTTTTGCCTCAGTTTTCTCATCTTCCAAATGAGCTAGAGAAGGAAATGGCAAGCCAGTATCCTTGCCAAGAAAACCCAAATGGGTCCACAAAGATTCAGAAACAATTGAACAACAGCAAAAAATGGAAAGTGAATGAGGAAGAGTGCTGGAGATGATCTCTCTGACCTTTACTTTCTTTGCATGTACAAAAGGAAATGTGTTCTGAGCTAACAGAAGCATTTCTTAATCTGAAATTTCTCTGTAAATTTGAATTACAACAAACACCCAATCCATCCACTTCAGGAGTTCTGAATTAACAAAATTTCCTTATTATTTCTTTTTCTTACACTGCAGGTTAGTAATGGAGTCATTTTATCTACAAAGCTATATTGGTGAGTAAATGCATGCAAAATTATGTTACAAAGAGTGGCAGGGTAGAACCAAGGATTGAAGGTTCACTTGCCTCTGAGATAAATACTACTTATGTGTCCCTTAGCAAATCACTTCACCTCTTTCTGCCCTATGCAGATCTCTAAAATTATAAATCAGAAAGAACTGGTAGCAGAAGCTACCTCTTTGAGAGTTTTTCCTTATTATTAAGAACTTACCAAAATAAAGAATGGAATTGGATATATGAATCAAAGTTAGATTATTTATAACTTGCTCTCAAGCTTTGTTGCTGTTTTTTTTAATGGGGAAATGTTGAACACTTTGGAGCCTTTTTGCTACCCATTCCTTCCTTCATAAATTTAACAAAAACATCAAAACCATCACATACCTGTTTTCCACAGTAGCTAGATAAGCCTTCTGTTCTATGCAGGTCTGATTTGCTAGAGCAAATGTTGAAGATGTTTGTCCAATCATATAACAGTAAAAGCCATGTCTTTTCCATCCCTATTAATATAATTGTGTAATAGTATAAAATATTAGTAAACTTTCAAATTCATTTACTATGTATTTTTAAAAGAAAAGCTTTGAGGTCCAACATATTTAAATGGGGGAGAAATTTCTAAAATTGCTTAAAGAACATAAACAATGTGGGATAGAATTAAAAATGTACACAAGAGTGTTTTAGAACCAGTTTGAACCCAATAGCACGAGTTGATTATTAATGTGCAGTGTGATCATTGATGGCCTGACAATCAGCAAAGGCTAGAAATCAGAACTTAAATTATCATTTTATTAATAGTCCAGGTTTAAAGTAATGAAGAAAACATTAACAATACAAGTTAGTTAGCCTTAAATTTTACCAGAGACATAAGCCATCAAAATCTGGACAATGTTTTGATGACTTAGAATATATGTGCGTTTATGTGTATACATATCAGACACTCATACACACACATATTTTTGATCAGATCATACAAATGGGCAAAGAATTCAACCCTGAGTTAAACAAGAGAGGAAAACAGATTAGATGACCTTTGAGAAATTGTAAAACTTTGTTAATAATCCCAACATTTTATAGCATTGCATTATGGGATAGACATAGAATACGATAGTCTCAAAAAAATTCATTTTCTCCCCAACCTCAACTAAACTGCATGCTTTTTAAAGGCTGTGACTTCCCTATCTTACAAATGAAGAAACTGAGACTAAGTTTCTTTCCCTTTTTTTTTTCTTTTTAGTTTTTTTTTTTTTTTTTGGTAAGGCAAATGGGGTTAAGTGGCTTGCCCAAGACCACACAGCTAGGTAATTATTAAGTGTCTGAGGCCAGATTTAAACTCAGGTACTCCTGACTCCAGGGCAGGTGCTCTATCTACTGTACCACCTAGCCGCCCCAGTTTCTTTCCCTTTCAACCAAATTCCCAAAGAATCACTTCACTGCCCTTTTGAATTCTTAGGGTAGAATATTTTCACTATCCCATCATCCTTGATGCCCCCAAGAAATGAAAATTAGCCCTTGTTCCTTAATCAAATAAGATGATATTGATAAAGCCCTTAGCACAATGTCTAAAACAATTGCTATTTAATAAATATTTATTCTCTTCCCTTTAATCACACTGGACTTGATTGGGCATGTTATCCTCCTTTTATTATATATTATATGTAATTACATTTATTATTTATTATATTATATAATAAAAGTCATTTTTATTGACCTTATTACTCTTTTAATCCTCTTCCAGACACATCTTCTGATCCTGTAACCCCCATGGAGGATCCCTGGCAAAGACAGCCACCACTGAGTATATATTGTATAACATGGGCCACTTGGATGGATCATGCAAACCAACGAAGCACATAATCCTGGTTCATGTTAAGACATTTGTCACTCACCTTCTTGCACCCTTGTTCTACCTCCACAACAGGTGGTTTGGAGAGAGGTTTCGACTTGCAGACGTAACCATAAGGAGTCTCACAGGGATGATCAGCCCAGTATCCATTCTGTGAAAAACAAAGAAAAGTAAAGCTGGTCAAGTCCCTCCATCTTTTTGCAACTGTGACTTTGAAAAGGAAAAAAAGCAAGATCTAGATTACGTTCCTCAGGAGAAAAGAATTCAAAGTGGCTGGCACAAAGTCTGCAACTGATGTATTACTTCCTCCATTTTGGAGGTGGGAACCAAGATGGCCAATCTTCAATTATCTTCTGGCTAAGTCTCTTACCTTCCAAATTTCAATATACTAGGTACTTTTTCACTCATATTCTATTTTTCAGCTTTCTTTTGTGTGCAACTAAAATATAAATTACCCCAACTAAAATATAAATTCCATAAGAGCATTTTTTTTTGGCTTGAGGAAACTAGATGGCCCCAGTAGACAGACAGCTGAAGCTGAAAATCAAGAAAATTTGAGTTCAAATTTGCCCTTAGAGGCTTACTAGTTGTGTGTCCTTGGGCAAGTCATTAACTACTGTGTGCCTCAGTTTCCTCAACTGTAAAATGAGGGTGATTACAGCACCTTCTTCAAAAAGTTGTTTTGAGCATCAAGTGAGCTACTATTTGTAAAAACCTTGAACACTTCCTGAATGCTTGTTGCTTTTGTACTGCCTTGCCTTGACAACTTCAAGTGCATTCTTGACAAGGCCACTAGAGGGCATTCTGGGACCATTCTTCCCATAGTCCCATTCCAGACAGGAGAACCTTCTCAGGTAAAGGAACTTGAGCATTAGGCAAACTTTCTTCTTCCAGGCTTCATGGTGTTCCCATCCAACAGCTGGTGCTTTAATATTTCCTCTGGCTTGCCCTCAAACATCTTACAGCATCATCGTACTTCCGCTAACCATATCCTGACAGGCCACCCTCTTTCATCCAAATATCATTGGCTACGTAATGACGTTAAGGGAGATATTAAGGAGAAAGGAAGGAAATATTCGATTATAGAGTGCCTATTATGTTCAAAGAACTTTACAAATGTCTCATTTGACTTTCACACCAAGCTGTTACTATCCCCATTTTACAGTTCAGGAAACTGAAGCAGGCAGAGGTTAAGAGGTTATCTGTCCAGATCATACAGCTAGAAAATATCTGAAGACAAATTTGAACTCATGTTTTCCTGATTCCATGTCCATCACTCTATTCAGAAGCTAAGCTGTATATAATGCTATTCGTGAATTAACCCTCAAAGTATGGACTCTGTTCATTCATTTCATCATATCATTCAACAAAGTGAAATACCTACTATGTGTCTATCATTGTGCTGGGGTGGAAAGACGACTACTTGAGCCCTCAAGGTAGCTGTGTTTGTGCAGAAAGATAATATGTTTACAGAAAAATAAATGCAAAATGTATACAAAGTAACGAGGAAAATATAAAGATCATGATAGGCTTTGAGTAAGAGGCAACTTTTGATGAGCTTTTAGAGACTAAGACACAGAGATGAAAAAAAGAGAGTATTCCTGTTATGGGGAGATTCAATCTGTACATGGGCAAGGAGGTGAGAGATATTGTGTTGTTTATGAGGAAAAGAGGGGGAATGAATGGGCAAAAAAATCTAAATAGGCAAAAAAAAGAGAGAGAGACAAAGAGACATAGGGTCAGAGAGACAGAGACATGGAACACAGAGAGAGAGAGAGACAGAGAGACAGAGAGAGAGAGAGACAGAGAGACAGAGAGAGAGACAGAGAGAGACAGAGAGTTCTGAGATAGGAAGAGATAGAAACACAAACACAAAGACGTAGAAAGTCAAAGAAACCTGAGATGGAGAGATAGTGATAGAGAGAGAGAAAGACAGACAGAAAGACAGAAAGAGACATAAAGAGACAGAGACACAGAGACACAGAGACAGGACACAGAGGCGCAGAGGAGAGAGAGATAGAGACAGAGAAACAGACACAGACAGACAAAGACAGAGAGATAAACAGAAAGACAGAGAGAGACAATGACAGAGAATCCAACCGCCTTCTCTACTGGTTAAATTCAAACAATAATTGCAAGAATGCATTTATGAAAATTTAGGGTTAAACAGTTCTCCTGCATAATATGTACCCAAAGTCTTTGTTTGGTATTAAACTGTCTTAAAAGCAGATAGACACCCTAAAGATGTTGCTAGAGTCTTTTGATCCTGCAAGGAAGGTAGTGTAAGTATTATTCATCCCATTTTCCAGATGAGGAAACAGAGTTCTAGGAAAGTGAAGTGATCCCTGTAAATTACACAACAAAGTCTAAGAACCTCAAAACCAGGTCACAGATTCATAGTTTCATCCATTTATAGCTGGAGAAGATCCCAGAAATACTCTAGCACAATTGTTCCACTTTAAACACATTCCAGTGTCACAGAGAGGTTAGGTAACTTGTCCAAGGTAGTGATAATAAAATTAGGATGTGAACCAGGTGTATTCTGGAGCCTATTCATACCAGCTCCCAGAGCTAAAACTTGAGTGTGAACATTTGCTCCTGAAAAATCAGCAAATGCTACATATCAGAGCTTGTATTTTTGTTTTATTGACTATCTATTTATTGATTTAGATTCTCTAAAAAGGTGATGGATAAAAAGTTAATTTAGAATAAAATTAAAATTGTGATGTTGGTTCTTTTTTCCTGTTTTTTAACAGAAATGGCAAATGATCTCTAATTCCTGCCATATTAGTATCAGTGGAAGAAAATGGAAAATTTGTAGCCCTAAGAAAAGAAGACATGAGTGTGGAAGGAATTGGAGATGGGATTAAACATTATGGGTGTGAACTCAGATTTTATAAATGAGTTATAATTGAATTCAGTACTCCTTCCACTGTACCACACTGCCCCCTGTCCAGGTTCACAATGATGTGACAAAGGAGAACAAAGTACTCTTAACAAGTTGATTGCATCCAACCATTGAGTATACCGACCTTAAAGTATTGAATTTATTTCTTTACTATCCACTATTAGATTTTTAAAAGTAATAATCATATGATTATTTTGAGTCAGTCTATCATATGTATGTCATAATTTGCTAAGTGACAGACTCGAAAAATTTAATGTGACATATTCTCAGGGAATTGATCATACCCTAAAAGTCTGTGTCTACTGCATGGAGAACTTGCTAGAATGAGAGCCAAATTCTATTTGTGTGCACAGTCCTCATGGACAGAATCCAGTCAGAGATGGCCAATATGACCCACCATTTCTGGTTAATTTTTATGCAAACCATTCATTTCTGTTGGTGAATTTTTATAACTTGTTGGATATTCCTCTTTAGGGGCTAACTGGATAAGGTTGACCAAATGGAAGGTCAACTTTTAGTTAATACTTGATCTGGATAAATTTGACCTATGCCCACCCAGCCTAAATAGCTATTCAGAAGGAGCTGAGCAAAAAAGAGAGAGAACATTTTTCTTGGTCTGTTTGAGGCAAACTCTGGTTCTTGTGAGACAGAGATTAATGAGTGTCCCCTTACTTTTCCTTTCATCACGACACAATCTTCCTGCCTATTGTTTGCATGGCTTGGTTCTCCAGGCAACCATTTGGTGAAGGTTACAGGGGTTCCATCACTCCATTCAAAATACATTTGATGCTTGAGATCATTTAACCCAATCCACAGTGTATCTGAATCCTCTAAACAAAGAGAGAGAGAAAATACACAGTCACATTTTATAGAAGCTTAAGTGAGAAGAGAAAAATTGCTTCCTGGAAGGTAAGAAAGACATGAAGCAATTGTAACTCTGGTTTGTCAGCATTAGGTTTACTCTATTTATGGACCCTGTTGCTGTCAAAAAGGATTATCAACCTGAGTGTTAATCTAACATAGATACTATAGGGATGGCTCATGTTTCCTCTCATTCCATTCTGTCAGTCTAATCACATTGAATTACAAAGGTGAAACGTAATGGTTAGATTTAGTCGTGCAATTATACGTCCTATTTTAGATAAATAGCAATAACTAAACAGCTATGTCCTTGGTAAATAAATCGAATTGAGCCAACCTTCCATCTTACATAGCATTTTTTTGGTAACAAATAATTGATAGGATTTTTTTTTCATGAAACATCATGCTCAGTTCCCCACCCCCAGAACCACACTTGTACAGACAACTAAACAAACATTTCTAAATCTTCTGATTTGTATTTTTAAAAAAAAAAACAAACTAAACTAAAATCCACCAAATCTCAGAGTTGGAAAGGATCCTCTCAAGAAATACCCCACAGTCATCCAGCTTTTGCTTGAAGATTTCAAGTGAAGGATTTGTATTTTTCTGGTTGCCCCATGTATGCATGTGTGTATTAATATGTGTGTGCATATGTATATATATACATATATATATATATATATATATATATATAGAGAGAGAGAGAGAGAGAGAGAGAGAGAGAGAGATGGTGTGATGTGATGGATGGTTTGATGTTATATTGTATTCTTATTACCTCATAACCCATTCCATTTTTGGATAGCTATAATCACATGAAAGCTTTGCTTTAGATCGTCTAAATTTGCCCTTTTGCATCTTCCACTGCTACCAGTTCTCATTCTCTGGGGTCAGGCAGGTGAAAAATATTCCCTCTTCCACAAAGTAGTAATTCTAAAACTTGAAGATACTTCAATCCCATCTCCAGTTCCTTCCACCCCCATGTCTTTGCCTCTTAGGGCTACAAATTTCCATTTCCTTCAACTGATCCTAATATTGTAAGAGCTAGAAATCATTCGCCATCGACTAATCATTGCCGTCTTCTAGGAAACCTGTCTTTTCTTTGTGGTTTAACAATGGACTTTCTGAAATGGATGCACATAACACTACCCACATGCCAAATGTGCTTTTGTCATTGTATACAACCAAAAGATTACCATTTTCTCAGTCATGGACATATCCAGTATGAGTGTCCATTAAACTTATTTTGCCTGTCATATCCCTATGTGGTAGATAGAAAAATATGGCATCCTATAGTCCATGGGATCACAGTCAGACACAAATAAATGAATGAAAACCAACAATCCCTATGTTACTCATATTATGCTGGCAGCTCACTAAAATCACTGATTTTTTCATAAAACTATCTCCCTCATATTCTATCTGTGAGATGGAAGACTTTTCCTTGTCCCTGGAGAATCATAATATATTTAACCCAATATTCCTGTTTATCAAAATCTCTCAGAATTCCTTGGAGCTCTGATTTGTGCATATTTGATAAACATGACAATTATGCCTTATTCTAAGTCCTTCATCAAAATATTTAGCAGCTCAGGATCAAGCACAGATTTCCTGAGGTGTCTTACTTGGAGATTCCCTGAAAAGAGGGCACCATTTGAGTGTGAACTTTCAACCTGATTCAAAGCAAACTAACTTCATTATTACTTTGCCCACATGCCTTTGCCTTTTCAGGCAGAATTAGAGTCATCTGTCGTCATCCTGATTCATATCTGGCTATTGGACTCAGATGGCTCTGGAGGAGAAAGTGAGGCTGTGGACTTAGCACAGCCCTCCTTCACTTAAAAACAATTCACTTGCATGTCATGGCATCACCTCCATGATATCATAGTCTTTTTTGATAATGAAGGTCAAACATCATTAAGACAACAGCATCTAAGCTCTGTATTCAATTTAAGCATTTGGGGGGGAAAACACAGCAGAGCCTGAAAAGTATGTTTAATTTTCTGAAGATTCAGTCATGAGCTAGGTTTATGCCAACAAACCCATGTATTAATTTATTTTTTTTTATTTTCAACTTGGCAATAAAGCTACTTGCCAGAAGATTGGAAAGATATTGCTCTGGAGAGTGAGGAAAAATTGGTTAAATCCTGAAAATGTTAAAGGACTTCCCTATTTCAGGATTTCCGTCAGTGGTTTTAGCCCTTCCGCTAAATAGCACTGAGCTTCATTTTTGGAGAAGTCCATAATTGGTCCAAGGCCAAGAGCAGCAGGTGTTTCCAGTGTCCTGAATCATGAATGACAAAATATCATTTGCAAGAGGGGGGCCCAATTCTTTCTTTATCTCATCTGCAAAAGATTGTATAAAGTAGTAGGCTCCAACCCCAATGTTAAGCACTTTAGATACCAGTTTTTTTCCCAAGAGATGTTGTCATGAATGGGTAAGTTTTACAGTGCATTTGAAGTCAAGAAAAACTAAGTTCAAATCTTCTTTCAGTTACTTACTAGTTGGATGACACTGGACATTTGTCCTTATCTTAGACTCAGATTTCTCATCTGTTAAATGGGGTGAATAATAGTACTTTTCTTGCAGGATTGTGGTAAGGTGAAAATGAAATAACCACACAATGTGTTTTAAATATTTCATAGTGCTATTTAAGGACTAATTGCTCTTGAGACGTAGTCTTTCAGCAGTAACTGATTGATTGAGCACTTTGCTGTAAAATGTTCTCACCAAATTGTCCTTTCACTCTACCTCTGACCTCTCCTAATTTTATTTTATTTTTTTTTGCAAGGCAATGGGGTTAAGTTACTTGACCAAGATCACACAGCTAGGTAATTATTAAGCGTCTGAGGCCACATTTGAACTCAGGTCTTCCTGATTCCAGAGTTGGTGCTCTATCCACTGCACCATCCAGCTACCCTCTCCTAATTTTAACAAAAGTAGACAATGTTTATCTATATAATAATTAGAAGATCATGATCATTAATATCACTATATTTTTCCTTTCCAATTATACACTCTATACATATATGTTTGTGCATATATATATATATATATATATTTCTATGGTTAATATAGAAATGATTACATCAAGTCTTGAAAATTCTGTATCCCTCAGATAGCTCTTAAAACCCTAAATCATCATTTTAAGTAAATGCCCATCAATAAAGTAAAACATGCAGTTAACTTCTAGAAAATATTAGCTAATTCTAAAGTTCAATTTCAAATTTAGCTGCACCTCCTATTTCCTATTCTCCTCTTTTCATGGCTCGCTCCATCTAGCTCAACTTTAACTGTCATCTCCTTAATTCCTGTTACTTATTCTAATCTCCTAACTTGTTCCATAGTTATGCCTCAGGAAGAAGCTGGCCTCTACCACGATGATGACCCATTTCCTCTTATTCTGCATGACGGAAACAGATGACCTACACAGCTATTGATTCAGAAGACTCATCATTCATAGCTTGAGGGTTAGGAATTAAGTAAGTTTCTGGACTCATTTATATTCAGGATCATAGGACACTAGCGCTAGAAGGGACCTCAGAGATCCTTTGTTCCAATTCATACTCCATAAGGAATGTTCATCTCAATATGTCTTCTGATCTTTGTTTGAACATCTCCAATGTGGATAAAATTACAACATTTCACATGATACTAGCTCTATTTTTTAAGTTCTTCTTGAATTCAAGTTTAATTTTGCCTCTTAGCAACTTCCATCCATCCTCTGCAGTTATTTTTATTGTTTGGGAACCAAAAAACATGTCTAATCCTTCTTACACCTGGAAGCCTTTCAAATGCTTAAAGAAGGTTATCATATTTCCTACTGAGTCTTTTTTTTTAGGTTTTTGCAAGGCAAATGGGGTTAAGTGGCTTGCCCAAGGCCACACAGCCAGGTAATTATTAAGTGTCTGAGACTGGATTTGAACCCAGGTACTCCTGACTCCAGGGCTGGTGCTCTATCCACTGTGCAACCTAGCCACCACCTAGCCACTCCCTACTGAGTCTTCTTAAAGAGCTATATAAGTTAAGAATTCCCATTTCCTTCAACTGATCTTTGCAGGATATGGAATCAAGATCCTTCCCCATTCTGATTAGGACCCTAAAGACTTTCTCCAACTTATCAATGTCTTTCCCCAAAAAATGAACTTATCATAATATTCAAGAAGTACAGTGGGACTATTCTCATTCCCAGAAGCAATCTAGATCTCAATACAGAACAAAACTACATTTGCCTTTTTTGACTACTGTATCGTACTTTTGAATCATATTAAATTCTCACTACACTGAACTCACAGATATTTTACAAATTATTGTCTCATCATGCTTCCCCTAGCTTATATTTTCTTTTCACCATTTAATTTCAATTTATATAATATTCTAGTCCATCAAGGTCTCTTTTGATAACTGACTGCCATCAAGATTATCTGAAAATTTTGTAAGATGCCTTTATTCAAGTAATTCATAAATCACACAAATCAAGTAGAAATCCTTGAGACACTCTACTGGAAGCTTCCTACCAAACTGATATTGAACCACTGACTGGTTCAATGACCTCACTGGAATGAGGTCACTTCTGATTCCTTTTCATTATATTGTTATCTGACATGCATTTCTTCATCTTTTTTTCAATATTAGTATGAAAAACTTTATCAAATGTTTTGCTAAAATAAATGGCATCTACAGCTTTCCTCTGATCTACCTCTACAGAAACACTGTCAAAAAAAAAAAAAAGAAAAGAAGGTTAATCAAGATGACTTAGTCTTGGAGACTTGTTTTTGTTGGTTCGTTGTGTTCACCATTTTCTTCTCTAAATGTTTACTGCCTCTTCTAATGTTTTATTCTAGATTTTTGTCACGAATCATTATCCATTTCACTGGTCTCCAGCTTGTAAGCTCTTTTCTCTGTTGTTGTTGAGTCATCTTAGTTGTGCCCAACTCTTTATGGCCCCCATTTGGAGTTTTCTAGACAAAGATACTGGAGTGGTTTGCATAACTGAGGCAAATAGAGTTAAGTAACTTGCTTACAGTTCCACAGTTAGTTAAATGTCTGAGGCCAGACTTGAACTTAGGGATATGAGTCTTCCTGATTCTAATTCCAGATATCCCCTGTACCACCTAACTATTCCCTTCTCCCCAGATTAATGCTTGTATCATTTTCCATGATTTTTCAAAGGTTAGAGAGTGTCCCTGAGCAATAATATTCATCAGCTTTTTGGATATCAGTGAATGGAATTCATCTGGACTAATTTGAATTCTTTAATGACTTTAGGATAAGCAATCATAATTGTTTTAACTTTTGTTGATTATATGCACTTAAAAAATCTTTAAATATTTTGTTTGGGAAAATTTTCTAGATCAACCATTTTAAACCTAAAAATTAGAATAAACTGTTAATCCCCCATACACTTTTTCCCATTCTTTGAAACATTTTACTTCTCTCATTGCTGAGAAATAACAATAATGACAAAAATATAAAAAACAAAATTTCAGGCAAATTAATTTATGGACCTCTCTGGGAAAATTAGATGTCTGATTAAATAAGCCTTAAACATTTTGCATGGACAAAACATTTCACAATGTACACGGTTAGCACATATAATATGCATGTGGTACTAGAACTTGAAAACACCTAAAAGAGTGAAATGTAGCTGAAAAACACAGAAAGCATTTGGTAAGTAAATTTTACATTAAAATGAAAAAAAAATCCCTTTTTGGTTCATTTTTCTCATTCTTGTAAGCTTGCTATGTTTTTTTGATCCATACCTATTATTTCATCTAGGTACATAATTCCTCAAAAGCAAAATACCTCCCTCAATGTAGAGCACTTACTATTTAGCAATTTAAGGGTCTTAAAGCATTGCATGGTGACACTGAGGATTTAAACAGATTTCTAGGATAACAACATATCCCAGTTAGTATGTGTCTGATGAAGTGCTGAAATTGAAGTTATTTTGACTCTTAGATTTCATTCTCTATAACTTGCTGCTTTTCATTGTAGAAATGATTTAGTTAAATATATAGAAATTCCTGGAATGGATATGCCTCTAAGTACTTAAATCATAATCCATTCATATAAATGATTATCCTTCCCTGTTCCCCCATCTATAACCTAATTGTTGTTTAGTTGTTTCAGTCATATTCAGTTCTTCATGACCCCATTTAGGTTTGTTTGGCAAAGTTGCTACCTATAAATAGCATTTTCTTCTCCAGTTCTTTTGACAGAAGAGGAATCTGAGATAAACAGGGTTAAGTGACTTGCCCAAGGTCACACAGATCAAAAATGTATGAGACTTGATCTGAACCCAGAGAGATGACTCCATGAGAGATGAACCCATCTAGGTTCTATAGCTTATAGATGTTCACACATCTAATAAATGTCAAAGGGGAAATTTGAATCTTCCTGAGTCTAAACCTAATACTCTATTATACACATTACCTCCATTTATCCTAAAAAAGACTTAGAATTTCATAATTATATAACAATATCCATAACTGCAACTCTGAAAGTATTAAATAGAAGAGTAGAGGGCAGCTAGGTGGCGCAGTGGATAGAGCACTGGCCCTGGAGTCAGGAGTACCTGAGTTCAAATGTGGCCTCAGATACTTAATAATTACCTAGCTGTGTGGCCTTGGGCAAGCCACTTAACCCCATTGTCTTGCAAAAACCTAAAAAAATAAATAGAAGAGTAGAATTTGTATGATTTCTTACCATATCCCAACTGGGAAAAAATAAAGTCAAATTCCTCTACACTATGGATACTCGCCAGGTCTCCTCCTTCCTTTCTGCAGGTAGTTAAGGCATCTTTTTGTATTTTGTGCTCCTTATCAATTTTGTAACAGTGACCTGCATATGGCCACCATTGGCTTGGACAGGCAATGGGAACATCACTTTCTAGAAAGTTAAAAAAAATAAGTTAGAGATCAAGAAAAAGAAAGATTTAAGTGAACAATATTTTCAAACACTGTACATTTGTACATAAAGTTGTGGAAAGAAATCAGGTTGAGCTACTGAAAGAAATCTCAGAAAGAGATAGAAAATTGTGTGACTCAATTGCACAAAGCAGGTGAAGTTTTTGGAATTAAAATAATGGGGGTGGGGTGCACTTTATCCCTTAAATTCAACAAAGTTTAATTTGAAATCTATAGAAATCTGATTTACTAAATTTTGTTGTTATTGAGTCTGGTTCTTCATGACTCCCATTTTGAGTTTGCTTGGCAAAGATATTAGAGTAGTTTTGCCATTTCCTTCTCCAATTGTACAGATGAGGAAACTGAGGCAAACAGGTTGAAGTGACTTGTCCAGGGTCATAGAGACAGTAAGAATCTGATGCTGAATTTGATGAGTCTTCCTGATTTCAGGACCAGCATTCTATCTACTGTGCCAGCTTCCCCTTTGCTGGTGTTTTGTTGTTTGCCTTCCTTCTCAAAGAAGACCATGACATCAGGTTGAGATAGGTGATGCTATGACAGGCACATGAACTGGATTTGAGTGGGGTGGGGGTCTTTACTAATTCACCAGCCTTACTTTCTCCTCCAGAGCTATGTATGATAACCAGATGAATCAGGACCACTCAGGATGGCCCTGAATATGAGGCAATGAGGGTTAAGTGACTTGCCCAAGGTCACACAGGTAATCATTGCTAAGTATCTGAGGCTAAATTTGAACTCAGGTCCTCTTGACTTCAGGGTTAGTTTTCTTCTATCTCTGTGCAACCCTTTTCCTAAATAGTCAAAAAGAAACCTTTTCCAAAGTTTAATTCAGGGTGGCTCGGTGGCAAAGTGGATAAAGCACCGGCCCTGGAATCAGGAGTACCTGGGTTCAAATCCAGTCTCAGACACTTAATAATTACCTAGCTGTGTGGCCTTGGGCAAGCCACTTAACCCCATTTGCCTTGCAAAAACCTAAAAAAAATTTAATTCAGTACAGCCCATTGAGAACAGGGGATAGAGGATAAGGCAAGGGAAGCAAATGCAAAGACCAAATCTCATTAATTTTTGTATTTCCATCAGCCCCTGATAGTTTCTACACCTGTAGACAAATATAGAATTGATTAGTGATTAAGTTATTGAATGAATGAATGAAAATGCTACCTCAAATTGTAATTCATCTTTTAATTTATATGCCCTGTCTCTCCAATCTTTTTAAGATTCTCTATATTCTAAACTCCTGGCAATGTACTCCATATATGGGAGGACAGGATTAAATGTTTGATAAAGATTATGGACTATGTAACATAGTAGTCACAACTAAAATTCATCATTTTCTTTTTATCGAAGTTACATATATTCAAAAGGAATTTAATGCAACTTTGGAGCCCTCTTGTGGAAAACATTAACTTTGTTGCTTAAACTTTAAAAAGGCAAATGAAAAGAATATGTCTATTTGTCAAAAAAATTGTAATTGTATTCATTGAGAAGGAAAAGAAATCTTTGGGGCTACAAAACAAAGGAAAAAATTATGCTACTGAGGCTTTTTAGAGGGAGTCAAAAGTGACTCCGAGTTCGTCTTAACACCCATGAAGTGGGGCCATGGGATATTTGCAGAGAGGATACAATGCTATGCTATATTTCTTTTCCTAGCTGATCTGGTCACAAATTCTATTTGTAAATGCAAGCTAGTGTCCCTTTGAGAGCCTGAATTTCTGTACCCCAGCTAATTAACTTTACATAAGCTATTTCATTTCATCCTCATCTCATTTCTAGAACTATTATAACTCTTTTACAAAGGAGAAAACTGTTGCTCAGAAAGTTAAAGAAGGCTTGAGGCAGGATTCAAACTCAAGTCTTCCTGATTACAAGTTCAACCTGTATGGTCACTATGCCATAAGGCACACTGTTGAAATATCCTTGAATCACTGAGGTGGATTTGAAAGACATCTTAGAGGTTGAGTCTAATTCACTCATTTTACAAATGGGTAAGCTGAGGCACAGATTGGTTAAGTAATTTGGCTTGGTCGGAAACTTTGTATGTGTCCAACTCAGGTCATCAAATGCAATGCTTCCTCCCTTATGTCACTTAGCAAGATGAAAGCAAAGGATGATGAAGTGATTCCCAAAGAAAAATCTTCTCAAGAAGCAGATGTCATCAAAGCCAGTGTCAGACATTAGCAAATAAAAACAAAATGAAACAAAACAACTCTCTATTACTAGAGGTATACAACAGATGTGAGAGTGCTGGAGCACAGTGATTCCCAAGCTCATGCAAAGAATATAGTATCCCAGATACTGAAAAGAATATATGTACACTTATCCCTTCCCCATCACAGTTTCAGCATATCACCAGCTGGCATGAGACATTCGATGGAAATTTGGGAGGAGTTTTGTGGAAACTGCAGATAACATATGAAGATCAGTGGAAGACAGAATCTGTGACCAAATATGCCAAATTTTAAAATAAAGTACTCCTGGGGAATTTTTTTCATAAAAGTAAAAGGGAAATTCAGACTTCTTTTCTGGTATTAAGGGAGGACAATAATTTTTACACAGCTTTTCCAGATCACAGGGGCACCACATCACTAATTCCTGCTATGTGGAAGAGATGACTACATATACAAATATATCAATGCATATACATGTATATATATATATATATATATTTCCTTATAATATAGTAAGAATCACTACTATATAGTCAGCAGTGATAAGAATCTTATTACATAAGGATAAAGAAATAAATGGGCTGAGTTGAGGATTTGCACTTGGTCCTGTGCTATTTAACATTTTTATTAAGGATAAAATCAGGCAATTCACTTAACCCTGACTGCCTCATATCCAGAGCCATCTCCAGGACCCAGATGGCTCTAGAGAAGAAAGTGAGGCTGGTATGGATATGGATAAATTATGCAAAGTATGTAATCAAAAAGATGCTATAAAGGGAAGAGTACTAATGAAGAAACAGACTGATGAAGTATTTATTCACTATCCTCTAAGAAGATGATATTTAATGGTGATAAAGTAAAATCTTATCCTTGAAATAAAGATCATTGTTGCAAGTATGAGACAAGCGAGGCATGCCTAGACTTCACTTCATCTGGAAAAACAAAAATGTCATGGAACATTAACTCAGCATGAGGCATCAATATTTCATGGTGGCCAAAAAGGTTTTGCAAACTTAGGCCAAGTTAGAAGACATAAAGTTCTGTATTAAGGACATTAGGTGTCATTGTAGTCTGCCCTGGTCAGACCCAATCTGGAATATTACATTCATTTCTAGGTGACTTACTTTAGGAAAAACAATTGATAAATTAGAGACGTGGTGTCAAACTCTAGTATAAATGGGGA
Source organism: Macrotis lagotis (assembly GCF_037893015.1). Taxonomy (NCBI): domain Eukaryota; kingdom Metazoa; phylum Chordata; class Mammalia; order Peramelemorphia; family Peramelidae; genus Macrotis; species Macrotis lagotis. The sequence continues at coordinate 56,334,041 of NC_133664.1, read as the reverse complement.
CCACTAATCCATATACAAGCATCTCTCAGAGTAACATATTGATTTAGTTTTAAGCCGTATTTTAAGTGATATTATCTGATCAGTAATATTGATGATGATGTTTGTCCTTCATTCTAAAAGAAGGCCATGACATCAAGGAGGTGATGCCATGACATGAATGCGAATTTGGTTTGGGTGAGGGGGTGCTGAGCTAAGTTACCAGCCTGACTTTCTTCTCTAGAGCCATCTGGGTCCTGGAGATGGCTCTGGATATGAGGCAGTCAGGGTTAAGTGAATTGCCCAAGATCACACAATTTGCAAGCACCAAGTGTCTGTGGCTAAATTCGAACCTGTCCTCCTGTCTCTGAAGCCAGAGCTCTAGCCATTGTGCCACCTGTTTAAATGGTATGATCTAATGTTATCAAATTTTAAATGATATTATTTTAATTTTTTAATTATTTGTTTAACTGCATTTTTAATTTATTTTTTAAAATATTCCCTATTAATTTGCTTCAGTTTGCACTTGACAATATTGTGGATGCATGTGCCCATAAGTCATAAACGTGACACTCTTATCTATAACATCTAGAGAAGGAAATGCAGGAAGCTTGAAGGTCTTAGCTCCTCAGATGTGGATCTGATAAAGGAGTTAGAATTGTTTGTTATAGAGAAGAAAAAACTTATTGAGACAGGATAACTGGTTTTTTTTCCTCAGTTTCCTTTGGCTGGATCTTTATTTATGTCATGCCATACTAACTATGGGTATAACCCAAAGCTTAGTCTTAGCTCCTTTCCCTTTCCTCACTATAGTACATCACCAGATGATCTCATCAAATCTAATGGGCACAATTATCATTATGCAGATGATTTGATATCTTTTTATGTAATTCTAGTATTTCTCTCGGGCTATAATACAACACCAACTGCTTCTTAGAGATTTCAAACTATTCCCTCAAACCATATATAACACTAGATATAATCAAAGAACAACTGGGGTTTACTGAGGATGGGAGTAACATGGTCAGATCTGTGCTTTAGGAAAATCACTTTAGAGATCAAGGTAGACTGAAGTGAAGAGAAAAATAGGCAGGAAAGACATCAGGATTTTTTTTTCAATAGTCCAGTTATGATGAAGCAAAGACTTGGTCAGAAGATAGAAGGGGGTTGACATGAGAGCTAGTGTGAAGGCAAAACCAAGAGGACTTGGAAATAGATTAGGTGTGCGGGCTAAGTGAGTTTTTAGGAGGACACCTAGGTTGCAAGCCTAGGTAACAGGGACAATTGTAGTATTCTCAATATTGACGGAGAAGTTTGTAAAGGGGAAACGTTTGTAAAGGACAATGAATTTGGTCTTGGACAAGTTAATTTTAAAATGCCTTTGGGATATTCAGTTTGAGATATCCATTAGACAGTTGGTAATATGAGAGCAGAGAGTAGGACTTGTCTGAGATGTATTTATCTGCATAGAAATTGATAGTTAAAATAATTGAACCAATGAGTTGATCAAGCAAGATAAAACTGATCAAAATAGAAGGTCCAGAATAGACCCTTGAGAATTCTTAGAGTTAGAAGAAGCAGTCCTACTGCTCCAGATTTCCTCCAGAAGAGAACCAAGAAAGATCAATGTCATGAAAACCTATATAGGAGAGATCATCAAGGACAAGAGGTCTATTAATAGTGAAAAAATACATCCGAGGTTAAAAGGGATGAGATTGAAGAAAGATCTTTTGATCTAGCAATTAAGAGATCAGAGGTAATTTTAGAAAGAAATGTTTCAGTCGAATGAGAAAAGAAGCGAAATGGCAGAATGCTTAGAGGAAACCAATGACAGAGATCTTTCTCAAGGAGTGTAGCTAAGAAGGAAAAGAGATATAGATCAAGAATAGGGCAGCTAGATGGTGCAGTGAATAGAGCACCAGCCCAGGAGTCAGGAGGTCCTGAGTTCAAATGTGACCTCAGACACTTACTAATTACCTAGCTGTGTGACCTTGGGCAAGTCACTTGACCCATTGCCTTACAAAAAAAACTTTTAAAAAAAGAGTTAATAAAGAAGGCTAGATCAAGTGAGAATTTTATTTTGTTTTTAATGGGGAGGGGGTATGTTTAAAGACATCAGAGAAACAACCAATAGAGAGCTAAAGATTTCAAATTAATGAGAGAGAGAGGGGTTAGATGATAAGGGGATTAAATCAGAAGTGCATATAGATAGGCTTATTTGCCTTGGCAAGGACTACTTCTTCATCCAAGGCTACAATAAGGTAGATAATAGGTGAATGTCTGAGTGATACATTACAAAGACAGACAGATGAGGGAGCTCTTGTTGTATGACCTCAGCGTTTTTTCAGTGAATTATGCAATGTCATCAGTTGAAAGGAGAAGGAGATATCAAGAGAGATGAGAAATTTTAAAAAGGCCCTGTGGGTAGCAAATTGATTACAGAGGAATAGAATCATTGCCTCAATATATTGAAGGACTAGCTGAGATTAAATAATATACATTTGTAATGGATTCAGAACAGTTTCATAATTGCATAATTTCTTCCAAGTCTGTTCAGTTGTAGGTGAATAGGAGTTTTGGAAGCACAGAATAAAAGTAATCTAAGGTTAAGAACGGTGCGGTCAAATGGTGGTGCTGGAGAAGATTTTAAGAGTTCTTTGAACAACAAAGAGATCATTTTAAAACTTAAAGAAACAAATTCAGACCATTCACAGGAAGGTCCAATACTGAAACTGAAATTTAAATATTTTGACCACATAATGAGAAGATAAAAAAATGCTGATTTGGAAAAGTTTGAAGACAAAAGGAGAAAGGGATGGAAGAGGATGAGATCAATAAAAGTGTCATGGAAACAACAATATGAAGTTGGACAGACTTTGAGAGATAGTAAGAGATAGTTGGTGTGCTATGGGCAATAGCTTGAAAATTCAGGGATTCAAGAATAAAGGATAGAGTAGAATTGAATTTGATTCACAATTGAGTGGAAATAGGAAAGTGGGGAGAGTATAAAGAATAATATAATGTTTGTTCTTCATTTTCCAAGATCACAACATCAGGGAGGTGATGACTTGACAAAGCACATGATTGGAGTCATCTGGGTCCAGTGGCCAGAAAGGAAGCAGGACGATTGGAGATGGCCCTGGATGGGAGGCAATCCAGGTAAAGTGACTTGCCCAAGGTCACACAGCTAAGTAGCAAGTGTCTGAGGCCAGATTCTAACTCCCATCCACCTGCTCTATCCACTGTACCATCTAACTGCCCTGGAGAGTACAAATAGAATAAAGTCAGAATAAGATTGGCATGGGAATGAATTGAAGGGTTTAGGAAATGGAGAACATAGTGATGATGAAAGGTAGAGTTAGTGCTTATGAGACAGTGAAAGTTAATGTGAAAAAAATGATCAGATGAAGAAATTCTGAGTACTTGAACATAAAAGTAAAAAACATGTGAGGGGTATGGAACACAAAATCATACCAAAAAAAGATTGTGCAAAATTTCCTTTACATATAGTTGGATAGATGAATAATTAATTTTTTTGAAATTTTTTTAAAAAATTTGAAGTCAGATTGGAAAGAAAGAGAAGAAAACTTATGAGTGATGGCAAGATACCTTCAGATAAGTTTCCAAATTACTACATAGAATTTACAATAAGTTTTCATTTTACTCACAATTAAAAATTAAGCTTTCCAGGGAATTTAGAATAAATAATTCACATACCTGAGGGAATAATGAATGTATTTAATGAGTTGTTCCCCTTTTTACAAATATATCCAAGTTTCTGAGAGCATTCCACATTTTCCCATTTGGCATTTTTTGCAGGATTCAAGAATACACAGCTTTTTCCAGGTTCAAGTGCTGGACTTCCTTTGAGAAAAAAGGAATAAAATAAGATATTTAGATATGACAAATATTGGTGACAGTTCTAAACCAATCAGAGTCCTAAAATAGAGGGCAGAGAACATTGGTACCCAGATGAGGGGGAATAGTGAAAAGGGGGGAAGAGAACTTGAAGGGAGCTTTTGATTTATTCTACCAGCAAGAATAGCTGGGAAGACAAGTGAAGAAAGGTGACATTATCAGACAGGAGAACAAATATCTTTGTCTGGAAGACTGTGGGAAAGGAGAGGCCAAGGAGAGGCAAGAAAGAATGGATGATAGAAGCTACAGAAGAGTCAGGAATGTGATGTTTTAAAAAATTACTGGAAAAAATGGTTTTTTGAGTATTGCCATTTTCTATACCACCAGTTCACTCAATTAACTGTATACCCTGTTCCTCACTAGAATACATCTTCTATTTCATAATGGATTTTAGTGGGAAAACAGTATTCACTTCACAATTAACTCTCTTAGGATGCATCTACTCTATAAAGCAGTAGATTCTAATATTTTTGTTGATTTATTGATTGATACTCAATGACATTGCTGTGGTGACTAAGGCTTTTTTTTCCTTCTAATACCAAAACAAAAATGCCTGCTATATAAAAATTTTCCAGAGATTTATGAAGGTTATTTGATTAATTCATATAAAGCTTACAGAGGTTCTTAAAGATAAGTTTAAGGATGTTTAAAAATGTGTGACCTTGCTGACTGTTTGGTTAAACAATAACCGGATATCTGGACTGAGATAAATTGAGAGAAGTGGTAAGAACTTTCAAGAAATACTGACAGTACAATAATCTACTGCATGGTTTATTAAATATACACTAGAAAGAATAACAAATCACTCTGTAAATTTAGTTATCAATACATTATTCACAACCCCTTGGAAAGATAGGATTTAGTGTTCTCTAAATGCTTATCATTGTCATAATAATATCTGAATACCTAGAGGTTGTAATTGGTATAAGATAAGCCTAATAGAATGCAAGCACCTTGAAGGCAGGAAATTTTTTTTGAATCCACAGTGTCTGGTTCCATCCCTTGCAGAAAGTATACCCTTAGTAAATGGCTGTTGGATTGAATTAGGCTTCAGGAAAATGGAATTATGGAAACCCCAATTTAGCAATTAATATAATAAAAAATTCTGGGAAAGTAAACTCCCTAAATTAGATTACCCAATCATAACTGGCAACAATGAACACTTCTCAAGCATAAATTGAATTAGTTTTCCATCATTCCCTAAAGAACTTGGTCCAATAGGGGGCATAATTTCTTTTAAAAATATTAAGAATTTCCTGTCATTTCACTGAGGATGTTTATGCTCTTATTTTTTTTTTGCAACAATCACTTGAAAGGAAAGTAGGAGGCACTATATACAGTTTATTATTTAGAATAAAATTGAGATCCAGGCAAAGCGATTAGCTAATCATTGTGAAATTAGCAGCAAATAAAATAGATTATTAGATTCTAGAAGTTCTGATTTGAATCAATAAAACAATAAAAATTGTCCTTGGATGCAAAACTGTGCCCAGCTCATCTTTTAAAAATTCTAGTCAAATGTTGTTTAATAAAGATACTGCTTCATTCATGTTTGGCAGGGACAGAAGAACAACTCTATAAAGACATTTTATATACTTTGCAAATCCTTGTTTTCTTCTGTTCTGTTCTCCTGATTATTGTTTTTAACCTGACATTAATCTTCATATTTTAATAACTAAAATCAATAGTGTCAAAGAGCTAATGATGTTCCAAATCATCTTCTACATTTGCACTGACCCAAATGAAATGCCATATGAAGCATACTACAAAGCATCAAAAACAGAACTGAAAATCATAAATAAATAACATTGCTTAAAATTAAAACCCATGTCCTTTTGAATTGAATGATTCCTTCCCAAAGTCAATATTAGTATTATATAATAATAAGTCAAAGTGTCACTATCAATATTTGTCTACAGGGTATTGATTATATATCTACATATATAATTATGTAACTGCATAATTTCTCTGTAATAGGTTTTAATATGTTATAGATTAGAAAAACAATTGTAAAGGAATTAGTAATAGAGGCATTATGTTGATAATTAACTTGTGGAAATGAAAGGAAATGGTTCATCTTGTGCCAAATTAAACCAGTTTAATTAGAAGATTGAAAATAAGAAAATGGAATTTCTTACTAAAATTTAATATTGTTTAGCAAAATACATTTGGAGAAAAAAGTCTTAGTGCATTTCCTCTCATATTCAAAGTATTTCTTCCTAAAGGAGGAAAGCATGGAATTCCTTTGTGATATTTATCTTTTTCTTTCTTCCTTTTTTTGCCAAAAGTCGAAAGCAATCTGCAATATGAACTGTTTTTGAACTTATAAACACAGACAACCCAGAAGGATCCTTTGACTTCAAAAAATAATCTGTGAACAGAACCAGGACAACACTGTATACGGTAACTGCAATATTGTACAAAAAGTGAATGGTTTAACTATTCTCAGCAATACAATGATCCAAAATAATCCCAAAGGACTAATGATGAAGCATGCTATCCCCTCCAGACAAAGAATTGATATTTTTGAATACAGACTGAAGTATGCTTTTTTTCACTCTCTCTCTCCTTTTTTGTTCCACTTTTCTTGTATGAAATGACTAATATGGAAATGTTTTACATGATTGCACACGTCTAACCTATACTGGAATATTTACTGCCTCGATAGGAGAGAGGGAGACAGAAAAGTGATAACTCAAAACCTAAAAAAAAAGTTAAAAATTGTTTTAACATTTAACTGAGAGCAAATAAAATATTTTTTTCTTAAAAAGCAATCTGTGTATGGAATCAACTGCCCACCCCCCAAATTTAATGTGTAGTTCTTTGTCTCACAAATGATCAGATAACTACATTTGGGTTCTCACTGCCTAGCCCAACACCTGGTAAAGACGAGGTGCCTAATAAATTCTTTTTGATTGATTGTTTGGTCCTAGCCATAGACTATCTGTATATATACATATGCCAGAAAACATTTTCCTATGGTAAAGCATCATAAACTTCAACAATGACAAAATGGTTGAAATTACAAAACTTTCTTGTCTTGAGATCCTAAAGGGGACAGAAAAGTCTAGAAGTCTGGATTTCGAATTGGGGCCATGGACACTGACCATGGGTTTAACTTTTGGATAACACAACAGAGAAAAGACTTCTAATAGCATTGAGCCTCAGTTTCCTTTTAGCTAAAATGATGAACTTGGATTAGACAGCTTCTCTAGAATCCCTTCCAGCTCTCAAATCCTCTAATTGTGTCTGCTAAATGTACTTCATAAAAGACTTGATAGAATGCCACCTCTTAGATAGATGGTTTGAGCATGATTATGCTGTAGTTGTTCATAGGTGGTGTATATTGAGTACAATGCTTGTGGTAACAAGAACTATTATTTAAAAATGCTATCTACATATGACACTACTGGACAATCAAGTCATAAGCACACTATAAAAGCAAAAATCTATGTCCCCTAGAAGGTTACATCCTAAATAGAGGAGAAAATATTCAACTGAGGAGCAAGATGAATGAATCAAGTCCATTCCAGGAATTTTTACTTATTGACCCCCCAGAGAATTGAACAAAGTTAATTCCTATTATGTTTTAAACTCGGACTAGTAGCCACACTCCTTAAGAGAGACGAGACTTTTTTTCAGTTTTTGTTCATTTTTCCTGAGAATTAGGTCAGTTAAGGTTATGTCTAGAAGACTTTAATCCTTTGGGTTTTAGAATTGAGGATTTTTAACACCATCAATTACAAAAGGAAAGTCACCTACCTGGAAGCCAGTTCAGGTATCTGAATGGACTGAAGCCTGCCCATTGCCATCCAGTGGTATAACTCAAACTGTTAAGTCCAATCCAGAGCCCTGTGCCAAATAAATTAGTCAAACCTACGAAACAAAAGTAATTGATATTCAGAAGAGGAAACCAAAGTAGCCACATTCAAAAGTTAATTGAGGTTTGTTTTACTGGTATTTTTATGAGAATAGAAATATTTTCTTTCAATATATTAAAATATGTGATTCTTTTGAGCTCCTTAGCCTCTGTTATGATACAGTACAGAAAGTATTGGATTTAGAATTAGAGCACCTGAGTTCAAATCTCGTCTTGGTCACTTACTAAATGTAGGAACCTTGGGCAAGCCATTTTACTTCTGAGATTGTGTTTCCTTTGTTCTTAATCAAGTCACTTAACCTCTATTTGATTCAGTTTCTTCATTTGTGAAATAGAGATAAAAAACATTACTATTTCCCAGGGCTATTTTGAGGACTAAATGATAAAAATTATAAAATAATTAACACATTACCTGGTACTCTATAAATAATATCTATCATTAGCTATAATTATTATTATTAAATTATTAATCAACCAAATAAATTATTAAATAATCAATCAATTAATTAATTACACCTATCCTTAGCTATTATTATTAAATTAATTAATAATTAGATTAAATTATTATTATTACTATTCAGTACCCTAAAAATTCTCTAAGAATATAAGTAATAAGAGGATAGGTACTGCTGGGAATTTTCCTCCATCACTGAAACCACAAGTCCAGAATTTCTATATACCACATAATGTTTTGTGAACTATTCTGGTTGAAGTAGAAAACCAAAAGCCCAATAATAAAGTCTCAGTTTCGAAGAAACTTCTGTAAAAACAGTAGAAACTTAACACAATGACCCTAAACTCACTTGGACATGTTTTCATACCAACTATGGTAATCTTTAAAGAAAGTAAAGAAATAGAATAATCACTAATACACCTGGAAGGGATCTCAATTGGAAACTTTTTTAAAATGTATTTGTTTGATGTTAGGTTATCTAGAGATATTCATCTGCCTATCATTTAGATGCCTCAACCAAGAGATATTTGATCCTTCTTACTATAATAATAAAAAGTAGTAATGTGAGCAGGTAGGACAGATTTTCAAAAGTAAAGAGAAATGAACTGCATGTAAAAAAAATACTTTCCCCTCTACCCGAGAAATTCAGCATATTTTAAATCCTCCATAGGCTTAGATCTTGTTTCCATGACTTCAGAAGGCTCAGCATATGGTTTCTACCAAGCTTAGAAATTACTAAAATAAAAATGCTTATTTTACACTTAAGACAAGGAAATAGCATTTTAGAAAAAAAAGGAAATCTTCACAATCTCTAACTATGCTTTTTTCTTAGTTTTATGAATTTAGAATAAGCATTATTGAGTGTGACTTCGCACTTTGATTTTATACATAAAAATAAATTGATCAAAATTGATTCCTCCAGTAGACTAACCTTATAGTTATTCAAGGCATGGAAAATTCCCCCTTTATTTATTAATAGCTATAGGATAGTTGATAACTTTCAAATAAATATTGTTATATATGAGTTATTTTAAAATAGGCAAAAGGAGATAAGTAGGAAAACAGCTCAAGCTTTACAAGGTAATTGGTGGCTTGGTAGAAAAAATACTGAACATGAAATCAGGAAGAAACTAGTTCAGCCATAGACTCAGACACTTACAAGCTATATGACATTAACAGCACCCAACAACCTATGAGATACATGCTGAAATAATATTTGTAATAATAACATTTGTAATAAATAATATTTGCAATAATATTTGTAAAAAAATCACTTAGCACAGTGGTCAGTATGTAGTTGGTGCTATATAAACACTTATTTCCTTTTCTTCCTTCCCCTTCCCTTGTAAGTGAATTATTATTTATTACTGATATTTATCAATAAATATATCTATAAAGGACATTTCTCCATTTTGATGTCTATATGAGTCAGTATAATTCTCACTATAATTTGATTAAACTATTTACTTGACAATCTATTCGAATGTGGGCTCCTCAAAAAAGGCAGGAGCTATTTTCTCTTTCTTTATAGCTTCAGAATTTATTGCTGATTGATTGACTGATTGTCACAGTCTAGTATACCTGCATACTCATAGTATCATGTAGTTTCTAGAACTGTGTGAGTCATAAGCCTCAGTTTTCTTTGTCTGCTTTTACTTTGTGATGCCAATGGTACAACCAGTCCACCAAAGAATTGGAAACTGGTGAAAATATTCCCCATGTTGAAGGAAATATAATTGAGAAACATATATATATATCTGTGTGTGTGTGTATTAAACATTCAAAAGTATTCTTCTGAGGAGAAGGTAAAGAAAGAAAAAATGACCAGGGGCAGGACCTGGATAATTTAAGACTTAGGAGATAGAGGCTAAGAAGTTGGGAAGTCAAAAATGAATGAATTGGTGAAGGAGAGAAAGAACCAAAATATGAAAGCAATCAATAAACAGAGATTTAGGGTAGACACTGACTAATGTTGTCTTATGGCTTGCACCGAATCAAAGAGAATGAGAACCAAAAAGGTCACTGGATTTGTCCCAAGTGGTTCTTTGGTTGTTGTTTGATAAAGCAGTTTTATCAAAGCAGTTGACATATAGTATAAACCACATTGTTGTTAAGTCATGTTTGACCCTTTATGACTGCCTAGTATTCAAAGGTTACTACAGAAAGCACACTATGCTGAACTGGTCAAGTTATTAGAATGCCAGACATACACTTGACAAAAAGAATATTTAATGAAGAACTAACAAGGGGGTCAGAAGTGATACCGGCACACCCCAAAGGTCACTCTTAACTTTAGAATTGATTTGCAGCATGGATGGGAGACATTGGCACAGAACGATCCAAGATGGTGGGCTCTCATCAGTGAGGGGGCTGCACTCTATGAGGAAGGGAATGGAAGTAGCTCAAAGAACATGAGATGTACCACTTAAAGGAATCCATCCCAGGTGTTCACATGGGCTATTTGTGTTCGACCTGTGATAGGGCATTCCAAGCTTACAGTGGTATGATCAGTCACAGGTGGACACACTGCAATTTGTTCCTAGCATAGCGATGCTGTTTTGGTCTTCTTCAATATCAAAGGACAGGAACTACCCAACCAACCAATGACTCCATTTGATTTTTGCTTGACAAAAAATACTAAAATAGTTTGCCATTTCCTTTTCCAGAACATTTCACAGATGAAAAAACTGAGACAAAGTTAGGTGACTTGCCCAGGGTCACACAGCTAGTAAGTGTCTGAGGTCATATTTGAACATAGGAAGAAGAATCTTCCTGACTCCAGGCTAGATGCTCTGTTCGCTATAAACTATGTAGTTTATGCTGCATAAACTACATAAATATTTTCAAATACAAATCAAATCAGGGATTTTCAATTTTTTACTTGTGTGACCTGAACAAGTCACCTGGCCTCTCCACGTCTCAAACTTCCTAATTTATAAAAACAAAGGAGCCGGTTGAGAATGTCTCTAATGTGTTTTACATGTCTAATTCTCAAGGATTTCATGAAAGTCTTAGTTAGCAACCTTTGCTAGTTTTGGCCTCAAAGTTTTATATCTGATCATCACAAAGTTGCTTATAATTACTGATGATTACTGTAAAACTTGGATTAGCGAGTCTGTTCACTCTTGTGATTCATGGAGCTGAGTTGTTTGCATAGTGAAGATAATCAATAAATATTTGTTGAATGAAGGTTGAATCGATGTTATAGTAATTTGCAAACCCAATTTGAGAAAAATAATGGTTTTGGAAAATACTATTTAATATTGAATATAGCCCTTTCCTTCCAATAAGATCACAAATCTGGAACTAGAAGGAAACAAAAAGCATTATTCTTTACAGAAAAGAGAATTGAGATCCATAAAGCTTAGTAAATGACTTAAGATCACACATGAAATAAGATTCAAAAGTGGAATTTGAACCTGGATCCTCTGACTTAAAACTAAGACTTTTTCTACTGTAGAACACAGACTCAAATAGTCTCCATGTGTGACCACTTCTAAAGTAGGGTATAGCTGTTTAAGTCATCTTTTTAAGTAAAGAATATGGGGCCTCTGCAAGTTGCTATCACTTTTAGATAACTGGTAGTTGTGGAGAGTGATTTTAGAGATCAGTATCAGAGTCTTTACATTTTACAGATGAGGAAACTGTCTGGCAAAGGTTGTAACTAGTAACTGAGGCAGGATCTGAATTTTATTGTTTTTTCAATCATGTCTGACTCTCCTTGACCCCATTTGGGGTTTTTGTTGGCAAAGATATTGGATGATTTGCCATTTCCTTCAGAGCTTATTATACAGTTGAGGAACCAAAGCAAACGGGGTTTAGAGACTTGTAAAGGGTCACACACTAAAAAGTGACTGAAGCCAGATTTGAACTCAGGAAGATGAATCTTTCTGATTCTAAGCCCAGTGCTTTAGTCATTGTGCATGTAACTACCTTGGAGTTGAATTTAGATCTGTTCTAATTAAAATTCCCATGTCACCTAGAAATTGAAAAAATGGACATGGAAGTTTAAAATGACTGTCCATATTCCTGTTAATGTCAAAAATTCAACCTTTTCCTATAGTATGGCACTATAGGGAAGGACAATTCATTAAAAGGAGGGGAATTCTTGGTATTCTCCATACAACACTGCACCCATTAACTCTTTTTTGAATATGATAAAAATCATTATACCTGTGATGACTGGCAATGACTGCCACTAGAGATCAGATCCACTTCTCATATTGGACCATTTGAAACAGATAAAGAACTTCAATTAAGTCCTTCCACACCACAGCTTGTGCTGTGACTGGTTTTTACACAAATAAATTTATTTGATTCAACTTGGCTTTGGAAAACTTATAAAATAGTTATATTTGTTTTTTTAATTTTTATTTATTTAAGGGAATAGGGTTAAGTGACTTTCCAAAGGTCACACAGCTCAGCAATTAAGTGTTTGAGGCTGGATTTGAACTTAGGTCCTTCTGACTCTAGGAACTGTGCTTTATCCATTACACCACCTAGCTGCCCCTGTTGGTATTTGTTTTTAAAAAAAATGAAACATATCTTTCACTTTGTTGGGGCTTCAAATCAAAAATAATTATCTTTTAAAATATTACATGTATATAAATAACGAATAATATTCATGCTAAAATATGATTCACTTATGGGCTATATATTACATTGGCAATTTTTTTTTGCATTGAGTTCTCTTTGGTTTTTTTCTTTACAAAAATTGTCTAAAGGAACTAGAAAAAAAAACAATCAGGAGACACCAAATTTCACTTCCCATATTGAATTTTTCAGTTCTGCAATTCCAAGTCTTGCATCATTTTATGCCACAGGACTTATCTAGTAATGAATCTGGTTCAGGAACTGAAGATTCACTGTAAAGTCCCCTCACTCCCACTCCAAAATCATGAATGATTCAGAAATGGACTGAAGGATAGAATAGACCTTAATGAATATTTCAATGACCAAGATGAAATCCTTTGAATAGGAGGCTGGATTTAAAACTAAAGTTATTGTCGAGGCCATCTAGTTCAAGCCCCTCATTTAAGTCCAACCTCCTTCATTTAAGGAGGCAAGTCAGAAAGAGGTCCTATGATTTATTTGCCCAGTATCAGACCTGGGATTTGAAAATTGGTCCTTGAGATCCTGAAGATGTATAATTTTAACTATACTCCATCACCTTCTAACTTAGAAGAAATGTATACAGGCTAACTAGAAATGGTTAGATGATCCAGGGTTTATACAGTGGCAAATTTGGAGTCAGGAAAACTTGAGATAAAATCCTGTCTCAACTCTTAATATTTTTGTGACCCTGGGCAAGTCATTTAACTTCCGTTATCTGAAGTTTTCTCATCTCTAAGAGGCGTAGTTAGACTCAATTGTGTCTGGTCTCTCCAGTTCAAAAATTCATGATCCTATGTGGTCATCCTGTGTGGTCATCCTATGTTAGGGGTTCTAATCACATATGGGAGATTGTGAAATTCTAGGAATCTTTCTAATTTTAGCCCTAAAGGCATCAAATTGGCTTTCTCAAATTCCAAACAAAATGTAAAATGATCTATGACACCCTTTTGCTAAATTCTAAATATGTAGCTGTAATTATAATAGTACCTAGCTCAAAATATATATAGATAGTGCAGCTAGCTGGGTGGCACAGTGGATAGAGCTCCAACCCTAGAGTCAAGAGGACCTGAGTTCAAATTTGACCTCAGACACTTAATAATTTCCTGGCTCTGTGCCTTGGGGAAGTCACTTAACCCCATTGCCTTGCAAAAACAAAACAGAAAAATAAGATACATAAGATACATGCATAATGAGTACTCCCTCAACTAATAGAGACTACATCCTCTCCTTGCCTCAATAAATGATTTCATGAGTTGTTTGTTGGCAAGAACATTTGTTTTTGTTTTTGTTATTTTACTTTGGTGGTCAACTCTTTGGAGATGAGACTCTTCCAGATGGTTCAGATTAAAGTCAAATTTCAGGCTAATAGAACCTGCCTAGGCTTGTGGTTTGTTGACCTGACCCCCAAGAACTCACAACAAAACATTAGAAGAGACTTTTTGATATCAATAAAATATAATTTTGATATAAATAAAAAACATGAAATTCTACTCCAAACTTATCAGCTAAGTGAGTATTCTTGAGAATTTTTTTTCTACATTCACTAAAATGGAAATGAAGGAAGGACTGAGTTTTAAGACAGGAAGAGTAGGAATCAGAACATTTACAAAAATGACCAAAATAATATTTGTAAAAGATAAGGGCTCTAAGACCCTGCAAGATATCTTTCTACTCCAGTTTGTCTTCCATATTGATGTTACTGTCAAAAAAATTTTGAAAATAAGTGGAAGAAAACTAACAGCTTATATTTGGCCTAACTTGGAGCAGGAAGTTCTAAAAGTTCTGACAAAGAAGCTGCTCTAGTTCCAATTCCAGTTAAATTGTGCAGACTCAAATTCTGGAACATTTGGATAAGAGAGAAACATTTGAGGTGAACTCAGTTGCAAGCTCTGCTACGCCTTGTTAGCTACTTATTACTGGCACAATTTCTTTTTTTTTTCTCCTGATTCGGGAAGCATTTCCTGCTAGCTCAACTGATATTCAAGGTAGCCTACTGCGTGATGGAGGAAATGAATCAATTCTTAGTGTGGGAACAGTTCACATTCCTTGCAGTATCTGTGTCTTCTCTCATATTCTCAATGAAAAGAGGAAAAGCAATCTCTTATCCATGTCCCTTATTTTTCCAATAAGTCAGAAGAAGAAAAAGAATAGAAAAAGATAAGGCAGTACAGTAAACAGCTTGATAAAGGAATTCTAAGAAATGAATTTCAACAAGATACATAATATGTAAGATACATAATAAGATACATAATACATATGTATTATGGGTTTAATGCAAAGTGAATGTAACATTATATATGGATACCTATGTAAAGTGAATATAACATTCTTTATATATGTATATGGATATCTCTGTAAAGTGAATATAACATTCTATATATATATATATATGGATATGGATACCTATGTAAAGTGAATGTAACATTCTTTATATATATATATGTATGCATATATATGGATATCTAGATAACTCAGTAGATAGACTGCAGCCTTGAGTTCAGATTTGACTTCAGATACTTAGTAGGTGTGAGACCTTGGACAAGTCACTTAGCCCTATTTGCCTCAGTTTCCGTATCTATCAAGTGAGATAAAAAAGCACTCCAGTGTATTTGCCAAGAAAATTCCAAATAGAGTCACAAAGGGTCAAACTGAAATACCTGAACAACAAATATATATATATATATATATATATATATATATATATATATATATACACACACACACACACACACACACATAGAAATAGAAGTATGTCTATGTATTACCTATTTAGCTCTAAATACTGAGAGTGTTATAAACCATTTCCGCCCATTCTCCTCTCTCTGTGTACATGATTTAGGACTATTTTCTGTACTTTCCATTCTTCCTATTTGTTCTTATCTCTGAAAGCATGCTAACTATATTATAAGTCTGTGGGAGCAATGTGAAGTACCTGCAAGGGAGGAAAAACCATGCTACACAAAATAAATATTAGCTAATTATTGTGATTTATAGAAATAACTCAAAATTCATTTCACATTAAAAGAAATCTGCAACTCTAGCCTTTACTCCACTTCCTTGCCAGTGTTTCCTTAATACAGGGACATGGCAGCACCAATGAATAGGCAGTAAATTGTACTATAAAATGGGTATTATTTGAAGTTGATAGGACAACTACTAGTCAGTCAAATAGCATTTCTTAAAAGTTTATATGCATCATGTACTATGCTAAATAATGGGAAGACAAATTAAAGCAGGAAGATAGTCTATATAGAAGAGGAGAGGGGAACTGTATATTGGATAGAGAGAAGTCACTTAAGCACTCTGAAACTCAGTTTCCTCATCTGTTAAAATGAGGGGGGGTGTACTAGATGACTTCAGAATTTATTTTCCTTTCTACATCTATGACCTCAAAATTTGCACACTGACAAAAACCATGCTGAAATGTGGCTGTTCAAACACTGTCTCCACTCTTACATTTTTAGAGAGAAGCCATAAATATGCGACATTTACTCATGTTTCTGTCTGAAGGCAAAAGAAAAACCTCTATTTCAACCCAATTATAATGATGGGTCATACATTTTAAAACAGAATGCAACCTCCTCCTTCACTTCCCATCTAATAGAGTTATATAAAAGACACTGATGGGGTTTTTATTCCTTCACTTTAAATCTGAGGTTGTAAGTTTTTATATTCACTAGTAAAGCAACTTTCAAGATTCATTATTTTTCTCTTTTGCAAGTAAAATCTACCATTAATAAAATAAAAATTTTAAATCCATTTTTTCTTCCTAAATCTGTAACCTGCTGTTAAAGACTTAAAAAAGTGATGATTGGCCTCCAACCAATGGCCTCCTCAGGAATGGTTATGAGAAAAATGCATTGCAAACCCTAAAGACAACTTATTAATGTGAGTTGACTTTGAAATGGATTTCATCCTGAAGGGAATTCTCATTAATCAACTCTTTTATCAACACATACAGGGATCTGGTCTGTACCTTCTAGAATAAGAGACTTACCTTCCAGCTCTGAGAATTTGATGACTTGGTTGGTATATAGAGATATAGAGATATAGAGATAGATATATTAGAGGCAGATCTACCAGACCCAGAAGTAATCTCTCTATTCCCTATACAACCCCAACTCTTAATAATAATAATAGTAATAATAATAATAATAGTTTTTATTTAAGCTTATTATTTAATTAATTTAATTAATTTATTTAAATAAGTTGTTTAAAATACTATTATTGTTTCTTAATTGAAAAAATGTTACAAATGGTATTATTTATTAATAATTCTAAAGCAAACGGTGCTGTTGTTTTCCCCCACAGTGCAAATATGAAAAATATACTTTGGTTTATAAGAATAGCTTATTTTCAGGAATGGCAGCTGTTTGTCCTCCACTGCAGTCCTGCTTCTCAACCTTATTGGGTAGAGGTGACCTTGGGTTATTAAAGTCTCTAGCAACAACTCCTTGGCTGAAAATAATTCAATTTGGGGTCTATTGTCGAAGGATAGGATCAATTATTTGTCAACAGAAAGTTGGCCATTGTGGATGAATATGTTCAGTCAAAGCCACAAGCTGGGAAATTTCCTTGTAAGACATGGCAATGCTGTAACTTGTCCCAGTGGAGCAATAGAGAAATCATGCCCCTTCCAAGCTACCACTCCTCAGGAGGCATTTTCTTCCCTTGGTAGATTAAAAGTTCCTTGAGAGTAGGAACTGTCTTATTTTTGATATTTGCATACCCACTGCCTAGCTCAATTTTTAGCATATAGTAAATGTTTAATAAATGCTTTGATCACTCACTCATTCATTCATTCAAAGTTTTTTTTTTTTGCCCCAACATTGCCATCACACAATATTCTAAGCCAAGAATCAAAACCCCTCAGAAATGGCACAAAGTGGGAGGGGGCAGCTAGGTGGCGCAGTAGATAAAGCATTGGCCCTGGAGTCAGGAGAACCTGAGTTCAAATCTGAGCTCAGATCCTTAATAATTGGCTAGCCTTAATTGCTTAAAGCCTTAATTGCCTTAATAATTGCCTAATTGGGCAAGTCACTCTCTTCCCCATTGCCTTAAATAAATAAAAATTTTTTTAAAAAAGAAATGGCACAAAGAATGGAGGGCTAGATTTAGAAGTAAAAAAGATCTGAGTTTGAATGCTTTGTCAGATATTTACTGGCCATTTCCTATCTTCGTCTCAATTTTCTCAACTGTGAAATAAGGCTAACGTGCTTTACAGGGATGTTTTAAGTATCAAATGAGGGATACACATGTCCAAGAAGAAAAAATTTTAGTATCGTATTCTGCTTTGATAGAGTTTTTGAATCTGGGAATTCCCATTAATATCACAGCACAGGTCCAGCTATCTATTATTATCCACAGCTATCTATTATTTAAGAGCAGTGTTTTCTGCATGGCAGGTTCTCAAAACATTATTATATTTTTTATAATGATTGTTATTTATCAAGTATTTTCTTGAGTGAGTCAACTATAGTATATTCCAGTTCACTGATAATTGAGTAGCTCTGTGGTTGGAACTCATTTTTTGAGTGACTTTATCTTACCAATTAATATTAAATAAGATTATCAGATAAAACTCATGAAGATATTCTGCAAATCAACAGCTGTGCCAGAAATGTACTGTAAACTTCTTAAGAAATATTGAAATGAGGTTTTTATTGGTCCAAAGATAATCCAACCCAGAGCTATATTCTCTGCCATATTATGTAAAGATTCTGCTGACTTTCTGAATTGATTTTCTTTTATCTATCAGTGTTTCTGTGAACTGCACCCTTGTAACATAATTCATCCTGATAGCTTTTAGCTTTGTGCTGTTCATCAAAAATGGTACATTTCATAAGAAGTCTTTCCAGAACACAATGGACAAGATTGATTGATCTTCTCTGGTCTATGACTGGAGGCCAATTTTGTGATAATCTCTTTCATGACTTACTTTATAAGCTTAAAAAAGAGAGAAAGAAATCAAATAATCCACTTCCATTCATCACTGACTTTATTACTTTACCTGTCAGGTATGTTTGTTCATGTAATTCCGTAATGCTCAGTAACTCAGCTTGCTGCTGTTGGCAGCTCTTCCGTGCTTGATGCCAAGTCAATGCAGATTTAGAATTTATCTGGTAGGAGATACCGGTCAAAGGATCTTTGGTCCACAAATTTTCACTGCCAGGAACTACAAAAAGAAAATAAATAAAACTTGGAGTTATAACTAGAATGTACCTATAATTGACACATAAGAAATCAAACCAACTTGTAATAAAATGTTAAAAATAACATAATTAGATTTTTAAAAATTTTAATTTAACATGGAAGAACATATCCATTTACAAGCAATATTGCCTGAGGCAATATTTTTTTCTTTTTTCTTTTTCTTTTTTTGGCTTTGTTTTTGCAAAGCAGTGGGGTTAAGTGACTTGCCCAAGGTCACACAGCTAAGTATTAAGCACCTGAGGCTAGATTTGAACTCAAGTCTTCCTGACTCCAGAGCTAGTGCTCTATCCACTGTGCTGCCTAGCTACCATACCTTTTTTGTTATTTTTAAAGTATTTAACAGATCTTCTCCCTTAGTGGATAGAGTTCTTGACTTAAGGACAGAAAAATTTAGGTTTGGATTTACCTCTCATGCCTATTAGCTGTGTCATCATGGACAAATTATTTAACATTTCAGAATCTCACAGTCCTCATCAGTTAAAATGGAAATATAAATATAACTTGCAATACCAATCTCAAAGGGTTTTTTTAGGTTTTTGCAAGGCAAATGGGGTTAAGTGGCTTGCCCAAGGTCACACAGCTAGGTAATTATTAAGTGTCTGAGACCAGATTTGAACCCAGGTACTCCTGACTCCAGGGCCGGTGCTCTATCCATTGCGCCACCTAGCCGCCCCTCAAAGGGTTTTTGTGAAGGAAGTATTATGCACATTTTAAGAGTCAAATTAAGAAACTTTTATTAAATACCAATTGGTACCAGCACTTTGCTAAGCAGTGGGGATAACAAAGAAATACTCCAAAGGAGTTTAAGATTTAAAGGGAAAGGGCGGCTAGCTGGCACAGTGGATAGAGCACCGACCCTGGAGTCAGGAATACCTGAGTTCAAATCTGACCTCAGACACTTAATAATTACCTAGCTGTGTGACCTTGGGCAAGCCACTTAACCCCCCTTGCAAAAAAAAAGATTTAAAGGGAAGAGACAATATTTCAAAACTATGTACAAATAAGAAATATACAAGGATACATTTGAGATACTCTCTGACAGAAGACACTAAAAGTAAGTAGGGAAAAAGAAAAGCTTTTTTGTAGTAAGTGGGACTTCCTGGGGCAGCTAGGTGGTGCAGTGGATAGAGCACTGGCCCTGGAGTCAGGAGTACTTGAGTTCAAATCTGGCCTCAGACTCCAGGGCCAGTGCTTAATAATGACCTAGCTGTGTGGCCTTGGGCAAGCCACTTAACCCCATTGCCTTGCAAAAACTAAAAAAAAAAAGTGGGACTTCCTTTGAGATTTGAAAGAATCCAGAGAAGATAGGAGATTCCAGGCATGAGGGGCAATCAATGAAAATGAACAGAGTTTTCACAATTTTTTTCTGTACAACGGAAGTTCCTCAAGGGCAGGGACTGATTGCACATTGTAGCTTCTAACAAATGATTGTTGAATTAAGGTGAAGTTAATATCAAAAAGACAAAGGAAGTTGACAAGGGGTCATTCACCACTCAGCTCTCCCTGGAACCCATCAGGAATGAATAAGAAAGTAATCAATTTTCTCTACTTTATCTACTAATACTTGTGAGTTAGAAAGTAAGGAGATAAGCTTACCAAAGAGTAGAAAGGGAATGGAAAAGAGTTGGGCTTTACTAATTCCATACAATCCCTTTAATTTAATATCCACTACTTCACTGTCAACACCACAACTTACATTTGTAGACCCATGGTTGTTAAGTCTATTATTAATGAGCAATCACAAAACCAAACCAACTCTGAGGGAATCTCTAGAATTGGTTTTATTCCATAATATTTAAATATCAAAGCTTTAGTCTTGAGACAGTGTTCAAATGAATTCAATGAGTGGCCATTAAACACAGTTAAGCCAGAATCTCCAAGATGTTAAGCAGATGCTTTTGAAAACCACATTATTATAGTAGCTTGATGTTGGTTTTGTGTTTTTCAGTCATGTCCCCCTTCATGAGCCCATTTGGGTTTTCTTGGAAGAGATATTGGAATGTTTTGCTATTTCCTTCTCCAGCTCCTTTGACAAATCAAGAAACTGACAGAAGAGGCAAATGGGATGAAATGACTTGTCTAGGATCACACAATTAGTGAGGTCAGTTTTGAACTCATGAAGATGAGCCTTCCTGACTTCATGGCCTGCTGTTTTATCTGCTATCTCAGCCCTAGAAGCTTGATTATCAAAGTAGTATTTAATGTTATGGTCCATCATTTAAATATCTATTTTTCTAGATTTCAATTTATAAACTTGAAGTTAAATAAGTCAAATGTAAATTTTACCTACTTAATGTTAATGCAAAAATGACTTATCTATTATTTATTAGGCATCTCTGAAATTAAAAATAATTTTTTGAAGAGAACAGGGAATCATCTAATGAAACATCCTCTTACTAAGTGGCAGGATACATTTATGATAATCAATAGCCATCTTTGGTGGTACACATGTAGTTGACGGAATAACAATTTCATTCAGCAGTCATTAGATTGAAAGCTTCTTGAGGGCAGGGACTGTCTTTTACCTCCTTTTGCTTCCCCAATACTTAGTAACATATCTAGCATATTGTTGTGGTTCAGTCATGTCTGACTGTTCCTGACCCTATCTATGATCTTGACTTCTCCATAGGTTTTCTTGGCAAAGATAATGGATTGGTTTGCCATTTCCTTCTCCATTTTTACAGATGAGGAATTGAGGCAAATAGGAAAGGCACCTGCCCAGGGTGACCCAGTTAGTAAATGTCTGAGGTCAGGTATGAATTCACCACCTAGATACTGTGCCTAGCATATTGTTGGTGGTTAATAAATGCTTATTGAATAATTTAAAGCTTGTGTGATTTTATCCATGCTACTACTCCTACCACTGGTGCAGATGGCAAATTCTTCTTATCTTAGGAGAGAGTTGTGGTAAAATACATTGGCATGCATTTATGATGACCAGTTTTCTTATGATGAGACTCTTTTTAGGAAAGCTGATCCTCAGGCAACAGATTACTCTTATGGGCCTCGAATTGAAGTTTGTCTAGCTAGTTGGAATTTGTTAGTCTGGATAGCATTGCCTTCAAAATTCCATGAATATCACAGTGACATCAGAATAGTACCATATCAAGATCTTATCTGAATATTAACTACATATAATTGCTCATAAGTCCATTCCTTTCCACAACAAAATGATATATATATATGAATATTTATCAAATTACTGTAGTATTGTCTTTAAAAACATGTACATGAATGTCCCAAAGATCCTTACCTATATAAGGAAAATAAAGTATATATTAGTAATATATAATATATGAAATATATAATATATATGAAATATATAATGATGATAATGATAATATAAATTATTCTCTCCTTAACCAAGAGATGGTTCTCACAACAGTTACAAAGTTCCTAGGGTCATTTTTACCACAATTCAAACAAAATCCCACTTTTTATTCCATGATTCACCATGTACATTTCCACACAGCTTCCTTCAATGATTTTAAACTGTGAATATGTTAAATATATTTAAAGGCCTTTGCTCTCTGGTGCAAAAAACTTATCTTTCAGTCATTGCTCAATGCTGATTCATTTTATCTATAAAACTTATTTTCTTAAATTAAGCCTTTTCATTGTTTTTATTCCAGATTCTCAAATTATTGCCATTCATTTTAAAATCTTTATAAGAATGCTCAGTCTTTGTCAGCATCTGTAATGTTCACATTTAAAACACCATTTTTCATATATTTCCTGAACATTTCAGAGAAATTGGTCAATCTCCCTTGCTCACATGGCTCTCTCCAATCTGACCCACATTCTGTCCCTGAATTGGTTGTGTATGTCTAATAGGGAAGTGACTGTGGGCCTCATTCAGTGACATGAAACTTAGAGAAAAGTTCCAAAGTACACCAAAAAGGAAGAGAAATGCAAAATGAATGCCAAGGAATGAAGTTTAAAGTTATAAAAAAACTTGTATTGAGTACTTACTGGGCAAGGAATTAGCAGAGAATATGAAGCTAAGAACTATGCCTAGAGAGAATATAACTCATCTGCAAGATGTTTGAAATATCAAAAGCAATTACACCAGGAAAAATTGTTCAATCAAATTCAGCAGCATTTACTAAATAGTATTAATTCCAATGCACTTTGCTAGGTGCTAGAGCATCCAAAAATAGGAAATAAAAAAAAATCATTTCCTCTCTCAAAGAACTTGGATAAGGATTGAGGTGAGAGGAGGGTTTGGAGGAAGGAAGACAAAGAAGGTTTGTTCAGTTCTTTTGGACTCTTTGTGACCCTATTTTTGGTTTTCTTGGCAAAACATTAGAGTGGTTTTGTCATTTCCTTCTCTAGGTCACTTTACAAATGAGGAAAATGAAATATAGTTACATGACTAGCCCAGGGTAATGAAGCTAGTAAGTATCTGAGGCCAGATTCGATTTTCCTGTATCCAAGTCTTAAACTCTATCCATTGAGTCATCTAACTGCCTCTACCAAAGTGTAAAAACATGAATAAATAGAACATAATTACAGAAAGCAAATAATTCTAGTGATTAGGAAGTCTCAGGGAAGGATCCCTAATAATGCATTCTTAAGATGCAGGGAGCATAAACAGAAATATGATAAACCATAGAATGAGCCAGATTCAGGAAGCTGAAAGGATTCCATTGTCCATTAAAGTAGTGTAGAAAAAGTATAGAAATTTTGACATAATTATAAAGAAATAGACCACAAAGAGGGTTTGAAGTACTCAAAAAGGAAGTCAATAAATGGTGTAAGTATATAATTTTGCCTATAGAGTCAGGAGTTCCCTGTTCTTTCTGAAGCTACACACAGAAAGCTCCAAAATGCAAAAACTTCACCACAGTCATCTGAGGTGTCCAAAATAACAATTGAGGGTATGTCCCTTCTCCTAATTTAATTTAAAAAATGGGAATCCTGACTTCGCATTCTAGAGAGAGGAATTAAATAAAGCAAAGAGCAAACTCATGCATTTGCTGACTAGAGCAAAAGGGAAAGTGTCCCACAAATGTGCAATTCAGCCTTCTCTAAACCAGATGCCCAGAAAGTTGCAAACTAAAGAGAATTTAGGAGAAAGGGGTCTTTTCCTTTTCCTGTTCTCATGATATAGTTGGGGAGAAAGATAATTGTTTAAATAGAAGGAAAACATTCTAATAAACAACACTGAAAACAAAGAAACATATACATTAGATGTCATCAGGTCAATTTCCAGTTCCTCTTTTTCCTGTATTGGACTTGCCTAAAGGTTTGTGGTTTAAGGTAAAGTCATACAGGCTCCTGATTTCAACTCCTGCAAGTAGATTCACATCTCACAGAACTTAAAACAGCAAGGTCTTTTGGAAAATAATAGTAGCAGAAGTATCATTTGGTAAAATACATTTGAAGACTTTGATAGATGATAAAAGTAATTAATATTTTTTATTTTAGTTGTCACACTTAGATAACAGAGAAGTGGGAATGTGTGTGATTTAGAGGCAACAAACTTAATCTGAAATCAAATAAACTCTAGATGTCATTAGTCAAAACCAAAACATCATTAATGCAGGACTTCTCTGCAAATGAAATTTAATATAAAAATGGAGATTCCCTTATTCTGGGAAAAAGGGAAAGGGTCTCAGGGTTTTTTTTTTGACAAAAAGATTTATGGTGCATTTATAATTTAGGTTGAAATGAACCTTCAGAGAAAGGATTTCTGGAGATTTACATGAAAGGGGAAGCTATATATGTTAAATGTGTGAATGTGTGTATGTCTATATACCAATATATGTATGTATATATGTATGTATGTATGTATGTATGTATGTATATTTATGTAGAGGCTAACCAAAAAATCTTAGTGCAGTTTTAAAAATTAATAGCTTAAGAAGCAGAAAAACTATAATTTAGCCTCAAAAGTCACATGAAAGCTTAAATATCCTTTAAACTCAGTTTTGTAAATTTTGAATATTAAAATTTTAATTTAATTATCTAGGTGATAGTTTCTCAGACAGGAGGAAGAGATCTTGCAAGTTCACCTTGTCCATCTCTATTAGACTTCTTGCACAGGTTACATAAAGATTGTCTCATATGCATCAAAACTTCATTCATTGGATGATTTTAAAGGATAGGATTATAAATGCAATTCTTTCAGTTACTGGGGTGACAAATTTTTATAAAGTTCAAAACTCGATTAAAATAACATATAGCACAAAATGGTAGTTATGTTGAATTTTAACAAGAAATATATCCATAATCAATCAATTAGTAAATACTTATTAAGTTATGAGCTAGGCCTAGTGC
The DNA here is from genome assembly GCF_037893015.1 of Macrotis lagotis. Lineage (NCBI taxonomy): Eukaryota > Metazoa > Chordata > Mammalia > Peramelemorphia > Peramelidae > Macrotis > Macrotis lagotis. The sequence goes on along the minus strand of NC_133664.1, from coordinate 56,308,704 downwards.
TAAGTACTGGAGATCCTAAAGAAGCAAAAGAAAGTTCCTACTCTCAAGGAGGTAGCAATCTATTGGGAAGACAAGATACAAACACATACATTCAAAGGAAGTTCTATACAGGCCAAATAGGAAATAATAGAGGGAAAGCATCTACAGCTAGACATATCTGCATATGTTGAAGCTTTGTATTGGTTAATAAAATGCATTTTCTAAATTCTTCTGTAGATTTTAAACTCTGTTTTTTTAGATTTTTCAAGGCAATGGGGTTAAGTGGTTTGCCCAAGGCCACACAGCTAAGTAATTATTAAATGTCTGAGGTCGGATTTGAACCCAGGTACTCCTGACTCCAAGGCCAGTGCTCTACCACTGTGCCACCTAGCTGCCCGATTTTAAACTCTTTAATAAAACCTGACTCATATCTGTATTTGTAATTCTCATACCCAACATAGGTCCCTGACCCATAGAAGGAGCTATAAAATTGTTTACTGAATGAATGAATGAATGAATGAATGAATGAATGAATGAATGAAAAAACAGACTACAATGACTATCTGTATCCACCTGGCATCAGAACCATTACAGGTCAACTCTGTGCTTACTGTATGTGTAAGGCACCTATGAGACAAAGATGAAAAAAATTACATAGCTCCTACCTTCCATTGTCAATCAGAAGCAGGTAACAACTACATGAATAATAATTTTAGGATCATAAAGGACCTTAAAGATCAAAATCAGCTGCTTGATTTTTAATTTTAACTTTAAGGTCCAAAGAGAAGTCTAATCATTTCCCCAAGACCATATCAAAGTTCAAAACCTGGATTCAAATCAACCCCATATTGATTTCTTTTTTCCCCACTATGCCACATAACAGTTTCAAATTTCATTATAAAATTGCTTCTCACATTTACTTTCCTTTTCATACATACAATAATGAAGAATATCCATCTATAAAATCACCACATTATGCAATTGTAAATGTAGCTAACTTCATGTTTATTGTTTGCTCCTGATACTGAGTCTATTCTCATTACTATGACCTAAGGGCAGCTAGGTGGTACAGTGGATAGAGCACTGGTCTTGGAGACAGAAGGAAGGGAGGTCTAATCTGGCCTTAGACACTTGACTCTTTCTAGCTGTGTGACCTTGGGCAAGTCACTTCACCCTGATTGCCTCACATTCAGGACCATCTCCATGTCCTTATTCATATCTGGTCATTGAAGTCTGATGACTTGGAGGAAAAAGTGAGGCTGGTGACTTAGCACAGCATCATCTTTACTCAAATTTGATTCATGTCCTCGTCAGGTCATCACTTCCCTGATATTATGGCTTTCTTAGAAAATGAAGGATTCTGTCATGATCATAGAATGACTTGAGGCACTTAATAAATGTTTGCTGATTTGACTTCTTACTCTCACTTTCTGTACAAGATCCTACTTGCTAAAGGCAACTTACCAATTGACCTCTAAGCAACTTAGAGAAGGAGATAAAAAAGAAATAAAATTAAAAAATTCGAATTATAAAATGATGGAAGAAAATCAGACGTTTAGAAAAAGTTTTTTCCTCAAAAGATTAATACTTGGGGACAGATTGAGATTGGAGAAGACTTCTTTAGGAATATGTCTTCCAAGTTTAGTCCAGAAGAAAGATCTTTTGGTATGAAATGAAAAAGGTGTTCATTTCAGGCATGGAAGACACAGTCTTTTATTAAAATTTGGTTTTAGTCACAGGGGAAATTACATTTAAGATCAGCAGTTGACTCACTGTTTGAGATGGAAGCAAGTTGAAGGAATTGATTCCCCTGGAAAAGGAAATTGGGATATAAGAAATGGGAAATGAAAATTAGCCAAGTGTTTAATCTCGTCAGGGTGGATGAAAAGGGGAACTGTCTCGCTTATAAAAAAAAAATCCAAGCAACAGGTTAGAATGAGGTAAGAAAACTATGGATCACAGAAGGGGAAGAGGACAATTGGTATCAAAAGAAAGACAGTTTAGAGGACAGGGAGGGAGTAGTTCCTTTTTCTCCTTCTCTATTTATGTCTTAAATATTGCCTAAATCCTTTCTCAATGACAACTTATTAGTAGACTTATGGAAATCATGATCTAGGAAAAAAATGGTGGAATAAGATAATATTAAACTGAAGAAAGGTCTCTTGTATATCTTCTAAGGCCCCTTCTCTGTGACCCTGTTTTGCTGAATATCTGCAACATTTTGGATCATATTGGATCATAGATTAAGAATTGGAAAGGAATTAGAGGTCATCAAGTCCAACAACTTGAAAAAAAAGACACAGAAGGTAAACTTATGGCAAAAGACATAAAATTGTGAATTATAATTAATATGATGAATAACCAAGTCAAGATATCAAATGATATCAATGAGTTTAATATAAAAGGGGAAGTGGACTGAATTGAAGAAGATGAAAAACAAGATATAAAATTATTTATTTGGGTTCAAAAAATCACCTTCTTGAATGCAAGCTGGAGAAGAGATGGTCGGACAAAGAGTTATACCTATTATATGAATAAAAATACAATAGGGCAATACTGGCCACAAAAGCTAATGCGTATCTCTCAGCTATATTAAGAGAAGCCCAGTGTCTGGGGGAGGGGCGGGGGGGGAAGCAGATGATAACAGTAGTAATAATGGGGTATATAAGAAAAAGCAATAAACAGTTTTAGGATAGTCTAGGGATTCAAATTCTGCTCTATGGGTGATTTTGAATAAGTCATTGCATTTCTCTTTTTTTAAATCAGTAAATGAGAATTCTGTAATCTCTTCAGGTCTTTAGTGTCTAGTTTTACATCTTCTAAAGTTTTTCCCACAGAAACTTTGGAAAATTCAACTGACTCTTTAAGAACCAAATGTAATGTCGAGACAAGCAGTTTGTGATTTGTCAGCTGAGGAAAATGTCTACTGTAAAGTGCTTTTCCCTATGGAGTAAAAAGAGAAAAGGTGGGTTTTCTTTTTCTGAAACCTCTGAAGAATAAAGGGAGGAAGATAATGTGAAATGTCTTCTTCAACAGAACTGACAATATATTGCCTCAAACTATATATTACTATAAAAAAACTTATAAAGAGAATTTGAATAATTGGCAAGTACAATGTATTTTGGAAAGATAGTTTCCTGTGGTTTCCGAAGAGAGGACAAAGAGAAAGGATGGAACTAAGTTCCAAAGAGATTGAATTTGACTCTTATCTAGAAGAGAAATATGAGTAAGATTTTTGAGAAACTTTATTCAGTATCTGAAATGAATTAAATGATATGAAACTGAGTTTGCAGATGGATGAAAAAGAAATACCTACAATTTCTATTAGGAATTTGAAATAACTCTGATTGTAAACTATAGTATGATCAAACTATTGCAAATAATTACATAAACATGTTTTGTTATTGTTTCCATTTGATAATAAATTCTGTATTTAGTTATTTTAATGTTAAAATTATAACTGTCTTCTGTGGGGGGGGAAGCAAGATTAAGGGAAAAATTATAAAGTTCAAAGTAAATAAAATCTTTCTTAAAAAAATTATAGAAGAACAAGAATAATTACTGAATGGCCAAAGATCTTTTTCCAGTTTATTAAAATAACTAATATTTGATGAACTAGAATGTCACTTCAGTAATAATAATAATAAAGTGAATGAATCAGTGGTATAAAATTCAAATAGAAATTTCAGTCTGCAGATTGGCTTAGAAAGCTATATAATAACATTATTTATCTTCTACTGTATTTCTATGTATTTTGTTAAATATTTCCCAATTGTGTTTTATTCTGACTCAGACTCAATTTACAGTTATAGTAGCTATTAGATAATTCTACTCTAAAAACTATTGAGAATAAAGATAAATTAACAATAAAATGAGAGAGAGGAGCTAAAACATAGACTTACAGGAATATCCTAATGTGAGGTGTGGAAAAAGCCTCATTATGCTTTTTTTCCATATCCTCTTTGCTAATTGCTATAGTCCTAAGATAACTATGTCACTACACCCTTATTTATTTAAGCTATATCTGAAATAGAGTACTTAGTTCTGGGCACTATATTTTATAAGAGAAATGGGCAAAGTGGAACATGTCCATAAGAAGATAATGGGGAAAGTAAGCAGACTTAAGATTGTGTTACAATAAAACCACCTGAAGAAAGTGGTGTCATTTACCCTGAGAAGACACGGGAGAAACATTATACAATTTTAAGATATATGAAGACCCATCATAGAATTAAAATTGGTCAACTTAGGCCTAGAAGACAGAACTATGTAGGAGTCCCATGAAGAATTATACGGAGACCGAGGCACGTTGTCTGACACAAAGTCATTTCACATATTGAAAATCTCAATCACTTAACAAGTAATTATTAAGTGCCTATTATATACCAGACACAGAGAGAGAAAGAGAGAGAGACAGAGAAACAGAGAGACAGAGACAAAGACCAAGAGAGAGACAGGGGGATGAGGGTGGGGAGAGGTGGTTTCTACCCTCAAGAAACTTATTTTTCACTATTAGGATACAACATATATAGAAATAAATGAATAAATAAATGCAAAATATAAACAAAATAAATATGTCATTCAAAGAAGGAGTTCTAATTAATAAGATACACATATATATGCATATTTAAATGTATATATATATATATACAGTCACAGATACATCTCTCAGATAGATAGATATTCATATATACATAGATCACAGGAAGTGTCTTGGGGTGAACTTTGAAGGGGACTTGAGAGCCCTAAAGGGCACTGCTGAGATGCCAAGGTAGAGATTGGGGCCACAATGAAATAAAGGTTGAGAGAGAGAACATTCCAGACACTGGAGACAACCAGAGGCATGGAGATGGAAAAAAGAAATATTGTGTAAAGGGACTAGCAATTAGTTCAGGTTGACTGAAATAAGGGTAATGTATAATCATCCTGGAAAGGTAGGCTGAGACTATAAATCCACAATCTTTAAATGCAAATTTGTGTTGTTATTATCACAGATGTGATAGGGAGCCACTGAAACTTCTTAAGGATGGGAGTTAACTTAAATCAGTCTTGCCCTTTAGAAAGAACAATTATGGTACCTGTGTGAAAGATGTTAAAGAGGATGGATACAGGAAAACTAATTAGGAGTAACTAGTTATCTAAACTAGAGGTGAAACAGTCTCAAGCTAGTTATCCTTGTAGTGAGCATGGAGAGAAGGGCCAGACTGATGAAGATATAAACTAGTCCCCCAGTTCATTGACATATTGTAAGAGATGTCTAATTTTGCAACAATATAAGATATTAAATAATATCAAATAAATTTTGAGTTCCTAAGGTCTATCTATACATTAAAAAATTAATTCATTTCCTCTACTAAAACCAATGAAGGCCAAAATAAAAACCTGCTGTTCTTTTTTGGAGACTAAGAATTGAGAAGTTATTTGTAAATGAAATATATTAAATATTCTTGTTTAACTAGGTAGAAACAACTTTAAAACAGGTAAAATTTAACATAATATTATTTTTAAAGTATTGGCACAAAACTTTGCATTACCATCATCATCATTATTATTATTATACCAACATACAATTAGCATAATTCTAATATTCTTTGCATTTTCTCATTTGGGTTCATTTCATTGCTTGTGACACAAAAAAGTATAATTCAAGAAAATCCTACCTTCATTTTTTCCTTTATCAGTATATATATATATATATATATATATATACATATAATATTAAAAACATAAATAAATGGTAGTTGGTAGTTCAATGTGACATTAAGAGGGAAATAAATTCATTCCTCTTTCTAAAATTAAGTGTAAGGGAGCTTGTTGTATATTATAACTTCCATGATGTCATTTGTATTACTGCCTTAGGAAAAAAGTTGACAAAATTTAAGATTGGGAATAGGAGTTCGATATGGAGGCCCTTTATTAAAATAAAGATGTCAAGGTGTGCTGGCACAAGCTTGTAACCTCAGTTTTCAGGGAAGCTACGGATGACAGGTGTCTTAAGTTTGGTAGTTCTGAGCTGCAGAAGGCCATGCCAATTGGGTGTCCACATTATATTTAACATCCAAATGATGAGCCCCATGATCAAGGACATACCCAAAGAGGGGTGAATTGATCCAGGTCAGAAATGGAGCCAGTCAAAACTCTCCAGGTAATTATTAGTGGGCAAGGATGATGGGGAGATTTAATCTTAAGGGAGGGGATAATTGTGATGACAGTGTTACCCCAACAGGATCTCCCTAAAAGGACACTGGACTAGATGTCAGAAAACCTAGCTTCCATTAGAAGTTCTGCCCCTAACTCACAAGTTCTTGTTCATTCATTTCATTCATGACCCCATTTGAGATTTCCTTGACAAAGGTACAGGAGTGATTTACCATTTCCTTTTCCAACTAACTCACATTGCTTTGGGCAAGACATTTAACTGCCTTGGTTCTTCCCATTGATATAAAGAGAACAATGATGCCTACTCAAGAGTGTCATGGAATAAGGGGAGACAATAGCTATTTTTGTACTTTGGAAAAGTAAAAAGTACTAGACAGGTGGGAGATATTAATGTTTTTGTCTTATAGGATAAATTTGAAAAGTTATAACTCAATAATCATGCACAGTTACTCACATTCCAGTGGACAGAACCCATACATTTTGCTTGCTTGATAATCGGATGTAGTCCCACACCAGAGCCAGCCATCAGATCTGCCAGCAGAAGTACAGTCAGCATACCACTTTTCTTCAAACTTGAAAGGGAACACACATGCTGCACCATTGGAATTTCCCAGTAATGTATACATTTCTAAGGAAACAGATTAAGAAGGATAAATATATAGAGTCCTTAGCCTGAGAATGTGAACAGAGTTTGATTTTAAAACACTTAAACAACAAACAAATATATTTTTCTGCTTCTCATGAAGAAAGTTCTTTGGATTCTTGTTCATTCTGTTGAACCTCCCCTCCCTTCCTCCCCCCTCCAAAATATGTATTCTTTCTCTTGGGACTTTTGACCAGGATCATTGTGACACAGAGCTGAAAGGTACACAAAGAACATTAAGAAGTATTAATTAAGCACTTACCATGTCCCAAATGTGTACTAAGCACTGGAAATACAAAGAAAGGGAGAAAAGTCAAGGGGAAGAAGAAAATAAAAAAGGATGAAAAAAGGAAGAAGAATAAGAAGAAAATAAAAAGAAGAAGAAAGAGAAGGAGAAGGAGAAGGAGAAGAAGAAAGAAGGATGATGATGATGAGAAGGAGGAGGAGGAGGAGAAGGAGGAGAAGGAGAAGGAGAAGGAGAAGGAGAAGGAGAAGGAGAAGGAGAAGGAGAAGGAGAAGGAGAAGGAGAAGGAGAAGGAGAAGGAGAAGGAGAAGGAGAAGGAGAAGGGGAAGGAGAAGGGGAAGGGGAAGGGGAGAAGGAGAAGGAGAAAGAGGGAGAAGGGGAGTGGGGGAGAAACAGAGAGAGAGAGAGAGAGAGAGAGAGAGAGAGAGAGAGAGAGAGAGAGAGAGAGGCTTCATGTAGGTGTGACTTTACCTTGGATTAGAAGAAATTCAAAAAAGTCAGAAGGCAGAGATGAGGATTATCTAGGTGGAGCAGTGGATAAAGTATCAACACTGCAAACAGGAAGACCAAGTTCAAATTTGGCCTCAGACACTTAAGACTTTACTTAGCTGAATGACCTTGGACAAGTCACTTAACTCCATTGCCTTGCCTGAAAGAAAGAGAGAAAGAAAGAAAGAAAGAAAGAAAGAAAGAAAGAAAGAAAGAAAGAAAGAAAGAAAGAAAGAAAGAAAGAAGAGTGTTCCAAAGCATTAAGTCCAGCTATGTCATTTTGCAGATGAGGAAGTTGAGGCTCAAGGAGGTTAAGCGAATTGCCTACAAGTATCAGTTACTATCAGTGGTGGGATTTAAACTTTCTCTGACTCCAAAGTAAATGCTACTATACTACCATACTATAAAGCTATATAAACAACTTCATCAAAAGGAATCACTAACTTGACTCATCCAAAAAAAGGAGGTTTATAAAAATAGAAATATGCCTATATTTGTGCATATACATGTATACTATATACTTATGAATATTATTAATCTATACTCAGAAGAATGAGCTGAATTCCTTCTCAGTCTTTTTACCTGAACGTTTTCCCTCAACTCCTATGCATTTTTTCTGTACCTTAAAACTGAAAGATATATATAGTAGTATGAAAAAATAATTTTCAATTAGGTTACAAAACATTTTTATAGAATCAATTGAATTATTAACATCAAATTTTATTGATCTATCATTTGATTTTTCAGAATTTCTATTTGGTAATTAATGGGGATTTTTAACTTTTTAATATTGCATGCCTCATTCCCTAATCTACTCATTCTTTTTAACTGATGCGAGTGTTTAGAGACATAAATTTTCCCACAAATACTACTTTGACTGCATTCCAAAAGTTTAGGTATATTTTGGTTACTATTATTATTTTAATGACATTAATTATTTTTTCCATGATTTGTTCTTTGACCTACTCAATCTTTAGGATCAGGCTATTTAGTTTCCAATTAATTTTTAATCTTTCAAGGCCCTTTATTGAATGTAATTCCTTACTGCATTATGATCTGAAAAGAGTACATGTAATATTTCTGCTTTTTTGCATCTGTTTGTGAGGTTTTTGTGTCCTAAGACATGGTCATTTTTGTGAAGTTGTCACGAGCTGCTGAGGATAATGTATACTTCCTATATCCCTTTCTGCTTCCATTCAATTTTATGAAGTTTATCATATCTAAACTTTTAAAATTCCATTCACATGTTAACTTATTTCTTATTTCATTTTATCATTGTTTATCTAATTCTGAGAAGAATAAATTAAGGTGCCCCAATAGTATAGTTTTTAGTATATATCTTTAAAACACATAAGAATTGATATAATTACCACTGGGGTAGTTTCCAGTTCTATATTTTATCACTGAAAGTAAGCAGGAGAAAACAAACTCATCAGTGTTTCAATCCAAACCCGTATTGTCTAGTCTCATGAAATCTCACCTAACTATTCACCTGTATCCAAGTTGTTTAGGATGTTAGGTGCTTAGGATACAGAAACAAAATGAAAATCAACCTTTAAGGAACTTACATTCTCACCACCCCAAATTTATGATCATCAGTCATTTTTCATATCCAAAGAATCCTGAAATCTCAAGTTGTCAAAATAAATGGAGTGTTAATTTCTCAACCCTAAGGTTGTTCTCAAGTGTACCTCACAGTGAATAAATATCCTACACTGAAATGTATAATGGGATTAGGAAGCAAAGCCAAAGATCATGACCTTTTGACTTTCCTGTAGGAATTTAATATCATCTGCCTTGAAGAGATAGAAACGCTAGAAGATTCATTGTTTTGGGCCTTGCCATCTCAACCGAGTCATATAACAAATTAACTCTGGTTAAGATGAACACAAGATTAATCTCTGGGCTACTTGATCAAAGCAATAAGAGCCAATTCGTCTCATTCACTGCTTCTGGTCTTGCTTCACACTGTTTCAGTTCATGTGCTCTATGTGCTAACCAAACTGGGCCACTTCATTTTTAAATATACCTGAATGAACAACTTTCCCATCTCAATGCCTTTGTTCACACTATTTCCTCTGCTTATAATGAAGCACTTACATGCCATAGAGAAAAAACAATGGACTTGGAATCAGAAAGATCGGAGCTTGAAGCTTGCTTTGGACCATTAATAGCTTGGTGAGCCTGGGTAAGTCATTCTGTCATCCCCAGACCATTCATCTACCTCATGGGACTATTATGAGTATCAAATGAGATAACACTTGCACAATGCTTTACAAATCTTAAAGTTCTATATAAATGCTAGTTATCATTTTCATTGGAGTAGTAGTAGCAGCAGTGGCAGCAGCAGAAGTAGTAGAGAAGTAGTAGTAATAGAGTTGTAGAGAGCAGTACTAGTAGTAGTAGTAGTAGTAGTAGTAGTAGTAGTAGTAGTAGTAGTAGTAGTAGTGAAAGTTGAAATGGCAGCAACAGTAGTAGTAGTAGTAGTAGTAGTAGTAGTAGTAGTAGTAGTTGCAGTAGTGGTAGTGGTAGTAGTGGTAGTAGTAGTAGTAGTAGTAGTAATAGTGGTAGTAGTAGCAGCAGCAGCAGTAGTAGTAGGTAGTAGTGGTAGTGGTAGTGGTTATAGTAGTGGTAGTGGTAGTGGTAATAGTGGTAGTAGTAGCAGCAGCAGTAGTAGTAGTAGAGAAATAGTAGTAATAAAGAGTAGTATAGAGCAGTAGTCGTAGTAGCAGAAGTCGAAATGGCAGCAGCAGTAGAAGTAGTAGTAGTACTTATAGTAGTAGTAGTAGTAGTAGTAGTGGTGGTAGTAGTAGTAGTAGTAGTAGTAGTAGTAGTAGTAGTAGTAGTAGTAGTAGAAGTAGCAATAATAGCAATAATAACAGCAACATCATTAGTAATATGAGCCAGATTGGAAAAAGAACTGTTCACCATGCCAGGAAGATCTGGACTCAAGATTTGCCTGTAATATATACTGTCTGTGGGACCCTAGGCAAGTCACTTGCCCTCTTAAGAGTCTAGGCAATCACTGATCTGCAGTGATATAGGGAATTTTCTTGTCTGAGTTATCTGTATCAATGAAAATTATCATTAATCATTTTATTCTATCAAAATCCCGTTTCCTTCAAAACCCAACACAAATGAAAATCTCCTTTGTCTTCCTACAAATCTCTTCCTTTCCATCTACATCTCTCTCTTTTCTTTTTTTTCTATCTTCCTCTCCCTCTCTCCCGAATCCCTATAATACTTAAGTTTATCCTCCTTGTGGATAAGAACCAAATCTTGTCTTTGCCTCTACCACCAAAAAGGCCACAAGTCAATCAAACAAAAACTAACAAATATACCATGAAAATAGTGTCAACTTAAGCCAGTTGAAGATGCCTTAAGACTTGTTATGGTCAGATAATTTTATGAACAACTTATATTCTCAAAAACAGAACAAATTTTCTTAGAAAAAAATGAAGAGGGGAAAAACAAAATTAGTCAGCCAGACTTAAAGTTCAACTATCAAGGACCCTCACTCATCTCATCATTGTCTGAATGAGGAAGCACTCTCTGGTGAGGAAGTATCTACTCGTGATATTTATTAAAAGCATTCTTCCTTTCTATGTAGCACCGCCATCCTCTCATTAATGTTTCTTTGTTTGGTAGTAATGATCAATTAAGTAGAAATATTAATAATTCTTTCTATAATTTCATTTTTGGTTTAGATCTGGGATTTCATGGGTATAGGGAACTCCCAGTGTGTAAATTCACTCCACTAATGAAGATGGACAACAATTTTACAACTTATGCATTTGACAGGGTAAGTCATTTGCCCAACATCCCACAGTCATGAGAAATGGGATTCATTTTGCTAGTGTTCCTAACTCTGAGATTGGATATCTGCCCATTCCTCCATGATGCCTTTATAGTGTTCTTGTTGCTGTTTGTTCTTCATTCTGGAAGGTTATGATAATCATGAAGGTTATGACATAACATGCAAGTGAACTGGATTTAAGTGAAGGGGTGCTGTGCAAAGTACTGTATTTAAAAGAAGTACCTCCTCCAAGACAGCCAAAAACTTTTTTTACAATTAGGAATGAGAAACTAGTTTTTGATTGAGCAAATTTAAAAAATAATCATAGAGTCATATTATACAGCAGTTCTAGAAGTGGAAGACTTCTTTGGTCTTATAGTTTAACCCCTTATTTAAAAGATGAGGGAACTGGTGCCCAGGTCAGCTAATTGACCCACCCAATGTCACTAGGTAATAAGTTGCAGACAAGAATTTGAACCCAGTGCTTTTGATTACAGGAACAGCACATTTCCCCACCCTACTACACTGCCTTCATAAGTAAGTAGGTAGGTGACAATAAATTCAGGAGCTTACCTTCGTAACCTCGAGAGCACAAATTGTCACTAGTTCCATGGACCCTCCATCTGCTCCACAGCCCTGATCCCTTATAAAGCATAATATTCTTTTCTTGTTTATTTCCATAGTTAAAATATAAATCTTCTCCTTTGATTCCAAAAAGGGTGTCATTTTTGCATTCCCATTTCTGAAGATCACTGTTTGAATCACAGGGGAAAAGAGTGACCTGAACCCAGTCACTTTTAGAGGCTACTCCCAAGCAGAATTTTAATGCGATGCTCATCAATTGGTTCTCGGACACCCAGCGAAATTTTTGTGATTCGCTGTCTGGGTTGCACGGAGCTGTTTGAACAGAATTGGTGCTTATCGCATTCACACAGCGCTTGTGATCATCGTTGTAGATCAAAAATTGGTTGGTGTCTGTAAAACAAAACAATCAAAACTTGGGTTTAGTTTGGTAAATTTGACAAAGGAAATATACTGAGGCAGAGGTTCTCAACCCTTCTCAGAAGCAATGTCCTTTGATTTTCTGGAAGTCTTAGTAGCCTTAAAGAAGAAGAAAGGGAGGAATTAAGAATTAAATCACTGAGTGGAGTAGAGAAGGCAGTTTGTCTGCTGACCTGCCAAAAGCAAATTCAGAACTGAAAGGGACTGCTCCAGAAAACTATCATCATCATTGCATTTATACCCATTTTAGAGATAAGAAAACTGAGGCAGTCAAAGATTTGTCCCAAGTCACACAGTTATCAAACATCTGATTCAGGATTTGAACTTAGGTCTAGCACTCCATCCATTGTCTTATGTGGCTTAGTAGATAAAACAGAAAATTATCCTCAAGTTGGGCCAGTTCTCAGAACAAAATCATTTTGCCACTGTCAAAGATGGCAAATATCAGATATTTCTTATCAAGAATTGACATAGGGGTGTCTAGCTGGCACAGTGAATAGAGCACCAGCCTTGGAGTCAGGAGTACCTGGGTTCAAATCCGACCTCAGACACTTAATAATTACCTAGCTGTGTGGCCTTGGGCAGGCCACTTAACCCCATTACCTTGAAAAATCTAAAATAAAAAAATTGACATAGATGGGCAGCTAGGTGGCACAGTGGATAGAGCACCAGCCCTGGAGTCAGGAACTGAGTTCAAATCCAGCCTCAAACACTTAATAATTACCTAGCTGTGTGACCTTGGGCAAGTCACTTAACCCTGTTTGCTTTGCAAAAGAAAGAATTTACACAGCCCCCTAGATTGCCAAAATTCTTATAATACCTACTTATAGGATAGCAGAGTTATTACCATAAACTTTCACCAGGAAATAAATGGCTGGTCAAGTCTATTGACAATTGCATTATTTTAAGTCATTAAGACACAATGAGAAGTAGTATGGTGTAAGCAGCAAGGTGGGAAAGTGTTCTTCCTGGACTTAGAAAGACCCATGTTAAAATACCCATCTCAGACTTTACCAGTTGCATGACTTTGGGTACGTCATTTAATCTCTCTCTCTGCCCAAATCTCCTCATCCATAAATGGGCATAAAAATAACAAAATCTACTTTCCAGGATTATTACAAGGATAAAATGGGATATTTGTAAAATGCTTTGCAAAATTTCCTGTGATATGTAAATGCTAAGAATTATTATCATGAGTGGGAAAATTACTAGACTTGATGTCAGGAAACCTGGGGTTCTTCTGGCTGGGGAACCCTGGGAAAATCAGTTACTTTATCTGAGCCTAGATTTCTTCATCGGGAACCTGGAGATAGTTATTGCTGTAATATTTAACCCACAGAGCCGTGGTGTAACTCAGATGAAATAATAGATGTAGTTAAATGCTTTACCGCTGAGGAAAGGGGCTTGCAAATATTAGCCATTTAACAAATGAAAGCTGAATAATAAATTATTGCTTTCTTTCATCAAAGTCCAGGTAAACTGTGGGGAAGCCTCTTTTTCATCTTGTATCAAAAGACTATAAAGGAAGCATCTCTGTGACTGATGATATTTATTAAACTGTTGCCTTTCCTTCATTTGGAGGCTTATGGGAGAACTTTGAAAAGAGTCTGCCATAATCCTGCTCAGATGTAATAGATGTTTTCCTGGAAATATGTGGACCAAGTTTGAATCAAGTGATGGAAGATCTTAATTTGTTTTGGTTTAGCTTTTTTTAAAGATTACTGGTTGTATTTCCCACATTGTTTGACTCCTGGCAGGAGCTCCAGGCTCCTGGTTTTGCCTTTCCTAGCATCTCTGATGCTTACTAAGAGCTTAACACATAGTAAATGCTTGTACATTGGCAGGATTGAATTTTAAGCTTCATTCTTTTCTCCTCTTCCTCCCCCAGACTCCAATGTCAGTCAAGTAAGGACTACAACCCTTACCTTCACCTCCCCACAAATGATTTCACTGTAACAACTCTCTCCACTTCTGAAGTAGCTCACCACTCCTCTATGACTTAGGAGAGGGTCTTCAAAAGTCAAGGCTAGGGTCTCACAATTCATCACCCAGCAGCCTCCTTCCCAGGATCATTTTCCAAACTAGCTAAGCTGGCCTTCAGAAGACAGCAATTTCCCAGCTTATTGGGAACAGCCACAACTAATGGTCAGGCTTCTGAGAACCTAGGGTCATACTCCTATCCATGCCCAGATGGGGCAGCAAAGTAGGATTGGTAGAGATGATTAATTAATCAATCACTCAATCAGCAGTAGCCAGGGAGCACCACAATACAGTTTCCTGGAGTCAGGAAAACCAAAATTCAAGTCTGACTTCAGACTCTAATTGGGTGGCCCTCAGTTAGTCACTTCATCATTCCCTGGCTCAGTTTCCTCATTTGTAAGATGATAATAGCATCTACTTCACAGAGATTTACAATAAAGTGGACTGATAGTTGCAAAAATGTTGCCAATTTTGAAGTACTATAAATATTTACAAATATATTAATAAAATTCTAGAGGTGATTGGGAGTTATTATCATGAAATAAGAATTTATTCAAGCATCTCCTATGTGCTGGAGATTTAAAGGCCAAAAAGTCCTCATTCTGTAGGAGCTTACATTCCATTAGGGAGACAAGTGGGCACAGCACTTACCGAAGAAGAAAAGAAGAAGGAAAAAGAAGAAAAAAGAAGGAGGAGGAGGAGAAAAAGAAAAAGAAAAAGGAAGAAAAAAGAAGAAAAGGAAGAAGAAAACAATTGTGATTATATAATCATATAATTGATATTATGATTTTGCTATTTTTATAAGATAATTGATAATTTGTAGTCATTATTCTTATTAATATTATTCCATTGCATACTGATATGGTATTGACTTATATTAAATATTAACAATTTAGTAACATTATCATTATTAGTGGCAGGGGTGGTGGTGGCAGTAGTAGTAGTAACAGTTGAAGTGATAGTAGTAGTAAAAGTACCACTACTGGTACTACTAATAACTCACATGCCTCAGTCTCCTCCATCTTTAGGACGTGTCCCTTTCATACTCAATCAAGTTTTCCAGGTGTAAGGAGAAACTAACAGAAGCAATGAAATGCAATAGTGCCTCCTGTTTGGCCTGAATTTATACCTTGGAAAGGGTGAGCTCCTTTCAGATTTTATATATTTTCTCCACTTTGTGAGATAGATGCTCTACCCATTCACAAATGAAAAATTCGAGGCTGAGAAAACTTGTCCAGCATCACAGAACGGGTGTCTAAGGTGGAGTTTGAGCTCAAGTCTTACTGTCACCAAATCTAACATTTTATCACTACACAATTTAATCCAAAGATATTTTTGAATGGAGGACACAAGCAATTGGGAGATCAGGAAACATTGCAGGCAGACGGTCATGTATGAGCTGTGTCTTAGGGAAGGGATTCCGAAGGGACCAGTTAGAAGGAACATCTGTCCAGGAATGACAGACAGTCGATCCAAGACTAGTATATAGGAAGTAGAGTCCCACGTGTGAAGGGCCAGGTGTGAAAGACTTTATAGCCAAATGGAAAAGTATGTTTTATCACAGTGGTATTAGGAGATTAATTGAGCAGAAAGTGTTAGAATGACACTTACGGGAGCTCATTTGACAACAAACATTAATTAAACATCTCTTGTGTGTAACGGACTGTGTTAGGTTTTTGTTGTTGCTATTGTTCAGTTCTTTTCAAGGGTGTCTGACTTTTCATCACCTCATTTTCTTGGCCAAGATGCTGTGGAGGTTTGTCATTTCCTTCTTCAGTTCATTTTAGAGGTTAAAAAAACTGAGGCAAACAAGGTGAAGTGACTTGCTCAGGGTTATGCAGCTATTAAGTGTCTGAGGCCAGATTTGAATTCAACAAGAGAATTCCTGATTCCAGGGACAGTGTTCTATCCACTACTTTCCCTAGCTGCCCTCCCTTTAATATCCTGTGTCTTATATTATATTATTATATTATAATAATAGCTAGAATTTTATAAAACACTTTATTCTATTCTCACAACTAACCTGGAAGGTAGCTGATACTATTATTCCCATTTTACAAATGAGGAAATTGAGGCAGGGTTTAAATGATTACAAAGGACCTTGGACAATTGAATAGATAAAAATAAATACTTATTAGGTAACTCATTTATGGGGAAAATGTTACAGCAGAAGAGAAGTTTCTACTGTGAAATTCTATTTCCCCTTTTTTTCCTCTTCTAAAACTGAAAAATCCATCTACTAGAGAAAAAATTTAAATTATTGATATTTTAAAATCACACTAGGAAGCAAAACTAATAAGAAGCTTGACTGCTTGCCCTTTACTCCCTTAATCCAACTAGACACTTCTGTGCTATACATTCCAAAATTAGGTCTGGCCTCGGCCAGAAAAGATATAGAATATTGGCCACAGAAGGAAACAGTTTTTCCACTTCAAATTCCATTCTTGCTCCTGGCGCCCTATGCTCCTTCATAGATGCTAACATCTCGCCCAACTTCTTAGCATGGGAGCCAGACCCTCCATCAGATTCCTAACTTACTCAATAGATTCCTATTTACCATCCTCACTGGACTCTTGACCTCTTGCCAACTTAAAACGTCCTGTTCCTCCTTGGCTTTTCCAAACTGATTTCTGAACTTCCTCCCTTAATTGTCCTCCCCTCTCTTGCACCTTATCTGGCTCAGGCCCCAAGGTCAACTGGCAAAAGGGCAGAAAGAGACAGAGAGGATTATCTAGTGCCTAAGATGGGAGGAGGGAGCTATTCAGAAAAGTCGGAAAGAGAGAGAGAAAAGAGGATGTTACAGACAAATTGTCTACTCCACAATTTTGATTTGAGCTGGCCCAGAGAGCAGGACATAATTGCTCAACTAATACTTGCACCTGTCTGCTGTTTATTTAAGAGATAGAGGTTTGGGGGGACCTGGACAGATAGCTGTGAATTATTGTCTATTCACACCTGGACTACTTATCACCAGTAAAACCAGACCAGTGTAAAGGGTGTGGACAGGGAGCCTTTATAATAGCAATGTAAAAGCATGGACCAGGCAGTTAAACAAGAGAATTAGCAATAGGAGATATCAGGTGCCACCACTTAGAATTTTATCAGGAGATCGAAACAAAGGCCAGCATGAGGCAGATAAGTGGCAAAGAGCCCAGGGTCACTTCTCATGAGTGGCCACCAAATCCTCCATCCTGACCAGATCAGGTCTTGCCTCCATAGCTATTCAGCCTCAAATGGACTGGCACTAAATTGGGCACTTGCAGGCAATCTCCTAAAGGCAGAAAAGTAAGACAAGTTTACTCTGGGTCAGGCAAAAAATAGAAAAACAAAATAAGCTTGTGGATAACAGGCATATCAGGCAAATCCCCTAAAATTTAAAAAAAAAACCAAAATTTTAGCTATTCAAATAAAATATCAAGAATTCCAAAACAGACAGCTCCCAAAAGACTATCAAAAATACAGCGCAATTGTGAATGGCCCCAATAAGGAAGAAAAGAGAAAAACATCTTAAAAGGCCAATGGGACAAACCAATACTTCCTGGGTACCTTAAAAAGAAAATAAAAGCCCCAATCCAGTTACTAATCAGCAGCCGAATGGGGTTTACGGAGGAGGTTCCAGTGGTCACAACAGTATGAATGGATATCATCAAGTTTTATAGGGAAACTAGTGATTTTCAATTAAGCATGCCATAGGGAATCAGAAGTGATGACAGTAGCTACACAGTATCGGGAACTGTATTACTCATGGAAGTGAATGGAATGGGAGGGATGTCTTAACACATCCAACAGGAGTGATGGATGAGGGATGTAATCCTTGTCACTGACTCTTGGTCAATTAAAAAAAATAAAAATAAAATTTAACAGTTTCACAATACCAGCTTGTGACTTATATTTACTGTAAGTGAAAACAGGATTGTTTAAAAACTTTAGATTCAATATTTTTGAACATAGGAAAACATTCATCTAGGATATCTTAACAAGTTGAATAAAGACTATAACTTCAGTCCTCAAGGTAGTTATTTAGAAGGAATGTACCTATCTACCTACCTACAACAGTATATTTGAGTTAGTTTTCCAATTATGTTAAATGTTGCTCTTATACCATATTATATGGAACATTGTTTGAGATGCATGTGAGAGCCATGCTTTTTTATAAAACAAATATAGGATTTGTGACTTTGATTCAAAAGTGAAACATTTGGCATGTTTGTTATAGTTTCATTTCATTCACTATCTTGTAAGACACATATGTTTAAAGCTTTCTTTTAAACTAATGGGAACAATTTTGAGATGCAAGACAAATACTTTAGGATTTGGTCTTGGTGTTTGTGTTGAATTCTGAGGCCTTGATTTAAATCTTTCATTGTATTGTGATTTCCTCTTAGATATGTTTCACTAACTGAAACTTGTTAAATAAATCTTACTTTCAAAAAAATGAAAAAAAAGACAAGTATAAGTATTGGAGGAAGAGTTGGGTTTTTTCTTTTTTGCTTTAATATTTATTCTCATTTTGTACAAATAATGCTTTTTATACATTAATAAAATATTCTTGTTTAAGAGTAAACAAAATACCCCTCCCCCAAAAAATATAGACTCCCTTGAGTGATAAAGTAAAAGGGAGAGAAAAAATTAAAATTAAAATTAAAAAAATAATAGTAATAATTGTAGGTATGGCCAAGTGGCACAGTGGACGGAGCACCAGCCCTGGAGCCAGGAGTATCCAAGCCCATATCTGGCCCCGTGCACCCAACAATCACCCAGCTGTGTGACATGCAAGCCACCCCAACCCCACTGCCCTGCAAAAACCAAAAAAAAAAGAAAAAATAAAATAAAATAGTGATAATAGTAGGGGCAGCGGGGTGATGGACAGAGCAGTGGCCCTTGAGCCAGGAGCACCCGGGTCCAAATCTGGCCTCAGACACCCAACAGGCAGGCCACCCAGCCCCATTTGCCCTGCACCCCCCAAAATAATAATAATAATAGAAAATGTGCTTCAGTCTGTGTTCCAACACCAACTCTGTGGTGGATCACATTCTTTAGGATAAGTCCATCCCAAAAGTTACTTCCATATTTTTCTACCGTTGCCATTTGCTGATCGCAACTCTGGAGTAAGAGTTATTAAACTAAACTAGAAAAGCAAATAGCAACATGGATTTATATTAACACTATCAGGAAGGTTAGCATGAAGATTGAATTGATTCTTGTATGAAGAACCCAAGGCTACAAGAGTGATTTTTTTTTAACTGAGTTCAAGATGAGACTTTATTCCATAAAACTTTCAATGTAGGAAAGATGGGAGTCAAGAACTAAGGGAGAGTGCAACGAAGATTAGAAGGAATGCCAAAAGCTGGAAAATAATTTTCACAACTAATGTTTTTGATAAAGAACTCATGTCTTAAAATATATAGAGATATGAATCAAATCTATAAGACTTCAAGTCATTACCCAATTGAGAAATGGTCCAATGATATGAATAGACAGTGCTCAAATGAAGAAATTAGTTACTTATAGTCATATGGAAAAATGCTCCAAGTCATTATTAATTAGAGAAATGCAAATTAAAACAACTATGAGGGAGCAGCGAAGTGACACAATGGATAGAGCACTGACCCTGGAGTCAAATGAGTTCAAATTCTGCCTCAGACACTAAATATTTACTTAACTGTGTGACCTTCAGCAAGTCCTTTAACTCCATTGCCTTGTCAAAAAAAAAAAAAGAAAGAAACGACAACTATGAAGTACCACCTCACACATATCAGAATGACTAAGACGATAAAAAAGGAAAATGATCAGTATTGGAAAGAATGTGGGGAAAACAAATCCCATTATTAAACTTATTTTATAGATATGAAAACTGAGGCAAACAGAGATTAAATGACTTGCCTAGGGTCACATAGCTAATAATTATCAGAAACAGGATTTAAAATCAGGTCTTCTAGATTCTAAGTCTAGCTGCCCCTATCTGTAAAGGTTAATAGAGCACTTAATATTTGTTACTTCTCACAACAACCTAGTAAAAGGTTTACATATTCCCATTTTACATGTAAAGAAACTGGTACTCAGAAAGAATAAGTGATTCACCCACATTTGCACAGCCAATCAATCTCTGGGACCAGATTTTAACCAGATTTTCCTGAATCCAAGTTCAAAGTCTCATCTACTGATGAGGGCAACAAAATGGTACAGTGGACAGAGCACCAGCCCTGGAGTCAGGAGGACCTGAGTTCAAATTCAGCCTCAGACACTTGATACTAACTAACTGTGTGACCTTGGACAAGTCACTTATTTCCAATAGTCCTGATTCATCTCTGACCACTGGACTCAGATGGCTCTAGAGGAGAAAGTGATACTGATGACCTAGCATCGCACCCTCAGCAAATCCCATTCACCCACCTGTCATGACATAACTTCTTTGATGTCATGGTCTTCCTTGATAAGGATGGACAAATATCAACATCCACTAATATACCTCGCTGCCTCTCTATTATAGAAAAGGAAAGTCATAGAAAGGTAGCTACTACCATTTTAAAAATGTAAACCATTATTATTTAATTTCAGTTCTAAATCCAGGGTGAACCAAAAGTCTTTCTGTGGTTTTAGGCTTAAAACTGAACCAAGATGTTAGGGCTATCCTGTATAAGAGGAAGTTGGATAGTGGGAAAAGAGATAGAGACAGAGAGAGAGATAGAAAAACAGATGGACAGAAACAGAGATGAGGAGGAGAGAGAGGAGAAAAGAGAAGGGGAAAAGAGAAAAAAGAGAGGAGAAAGAATGAAAGAGTGGAACAGAGAGGAGGGAGAAAAGAGGAAGAGGAGGAGAAGAAGAGAGAAAAGGAGAAGAGAGCTCAGAACCAGAAAGAATTGGGTTCAAATTTCATCTTTAGCAACTACTGATATAGGACCTCAAGGCTGTTAACTTCTCAATCTTATCTAGGCAGAGAAAGAGCAGACCTAAATGTGCAGAGAGAGGTGCCTTATCCCAGAGTCCTTCCATCAATGAAATCATAGATCTAGGATTTATCTACAAAGATACTCCTTTTGCTCACATCAACATTGGATTAGATGTAAATGGCTTTTAATGGGGAAGAATACTTATCCATGAAACCTAAAACATACCAATAAATATAATTCAAATAATTAAACAGGTTTTAAGTGTCTATTTTATGTCAGGCAGGAGGGACCTTAAGTATAATTTAGTACCACCCTGCCCTCCTTTACCTTATCCATGAGAAAGTTGAAGCCCAGAGAACTAATTAAGGTCACACAGTTACTATTGTAATTTAGTTATTACAGATATAGCACTTTACAAATTAAATTTTCTCATTTAAAACATGTAGAATAACAACTTTTAAGTCACTCTAGGTTGCAGAAAGGTAATAATCTATATTGGTGGAGTGGATTTCCTATACTGGAAGTTCCCCATACCAAAGCAATCACAGGATTAGATCCTATTCCTATAAAAAGATGAACTAGAGATGATAACTTTGAATGCAAAAATTGTTCTACACTCATCTCATCTATATTTATGTTGTTCAATCACCTTTTGGGTTTCTATCAGGGTAAATCTCATGTTTATGGAAGACGTGATTTGTAATCCCTTGCCAGTCCATTAAATTCTTGAACATACAAAGAAATAAACAGATATCATCAAAGGTGGAAAATTCACACATTATATGCCTACTGCCAATCAAAGCAGTTTTGCTTTTGGACATTTCAATAAGTGAAGTTACCAATTTAACATTCTCTTTTTCCTGAAAAAAAATGAATTTAAAGTTCTCAGGGGATTTAAAAAAAGACAATATTTGCTGTTATTATTAAGGAACACGGGCTTAATCTAATTTTTCTTTGATATGAGCAGTTCATATTTGTGTTAGGTTCAGAGATTTAGAACTGGTTTGATGGAGGGTACGTGTAAGGGTCCTTAGAAGACAGGTAATCAGACCTCTCCATTTTACTGAGGAGGAATCTGAGTCCAAGAGAAGACAAGTCAAGGTCTCAGAGATAGTAAGTGGTAGAATAGGATGTAATACAGGTCCTCTGGCTCTAAAGTCTTTCATAGTTGCTTCTAAGACACCTCTATACTAATTGCAAAGTAATCATGACATGATACAATAGCTCCTTCCTATATGTGGAAAAAAAAACAAAGATAAGTTTTTTCAATTTGTGGGTTAGGAATGTAATTGAGGAGTCTCTTAAGCAGACTCTTAAGAACCTAATAATTCTCCATCTGTCTGTCTCTCTCTCCCCTTTCTTTTCTTTTTCTTTTTTTCTTTTGTTCCCAATTCTAAATTTGATCAGTCAAAGCAGTGCCTGGGGAAGAACTTCCTCTATCAATGCATATCTGCACATTCCTTTTAATTTAAAGTATCTAAGGCACTGAAAGGAATGAGTGACTTGCCCAAAGACACATAGCCAGCATGTGTCAAAACGAAAACTAGAATACATAAGTCTTTAAGATTTGAGATCAACTATTTATTCACTATCAATTCAACAAATAACATTTTTTATATCTGAAAAACAGAGAATGTAAAGTCATGAGTTAGAACACTTAAGGGATATGATACACAAATGTCAAATTAACTTTCTGGCTCTGGTTCAGTCATTTCAGTTGTGTCTAACTCTTTTTGACCCCATTTGGGATTTTCTTGGCAAAGATACTGGAGTGACTTGACATTTCCTTCTCCAGTTCTTTTGATAGATGAAGAAATGGAGGCAAACAGGGATACGTGACTTGTCCAGTATCACACAGCTAATCTGGTCTGATTTGAACTCCGGAAGATGAATCTTACTGACTTCAGGTCCACCATTCTTATTCACCGTGCCCTCTAGCTGTCCTAGTCATTCTCTACTTTTCCCACGATCACCAAATAATAAAACTATAATCTGATACCTTAGCAATTCTGACCCTGTCTACCAGCTTCCATCAGGTCCTTCCAGCTCATATCCCCTATATTGATTCCCCTTTGAACCTATACAACTGGGGGGGGGAGGTATAGGATAATTTAGGAAGATGATGGAAGAGGGACCATACAATCTCTAGATCCACTTTGGAAGATAAGAACAAATGTCCTATAACAATAGAATTGGTTTATGCTCCTGTCTTCTTCCTACATTCTTATCTCCGGTCTCAAGTATGGTATCTGGTAAATCATGGGAACTTAATACTGTCTCTTTAGAATTCAGACAATGACTATGTAACCCACTGCTAGGTGAAGAATATAAGGTCCAAATGGTACAGAGTAGATGGAGAGGGGGAGATCACAACAAATTTTCTTCTGAATATATGACTATTACAAATATAAAAGCATAGAGAAGTAGGAAGAACATTGGACTGGGAGTCTAGAAAACCTGATTCTAAGTGACTGCCATTTACTCACTGTGATCTTGCCCAAGGCATTCCCCTTCTCTAGGCCTTAGCTTTCTCAGTTGTTAAGTGAGCAGGTTGGACAGAATGCCTGCTAAAGACTCTCTTAGTTTTAAATCTGTTGTTGTTGCTACTGCTGTGGTTGCTATTGATCCAATTATTATAATATACAGCAATTCTGGAATATCAGAAAATTCTGCTCTCCATAATATGGAAGTACATATATATATATATATATATATATATATATATATATATATATGTATATATATATATATAATATATATATATATCATTATGGGGTCAAGACTTGCCAAGAAGTCTTGGATATAAAAATCGATAGGTAGCTTGGGTGGGATTCCCCTAAGGATTCAGATCCTGCCAGAACATTTCAATTCTCCTTATAGAATGTGTCAATGGTATGAAATGCAACAGTCAGTCATCCTTTTATTTTTAATTGTGAATTCTTTTCTGGAATCTATGCTATGCAAAATTCTTTGCCACTTAAGAAGAAAAAAAAGCAGAGGAAGATTCAAGGGATGAAATAAACCGACTTATTTATGGTACCTAATTAGAAGACATAAAAGTACTGGATGGCATAGATTAAATAGGGGCCATAAGCTCTCGAGTCAGTTGTCCAAGAAAGAGAGTAAAAGGAGAAAAATGTTTGACAATGGAATTTTGTGAAGAATTTGTGGGTTAGAACAGAGAAGAAAATCTGAAATGGTATCAGGGGAAGCTTTATAATATTGTCTGTTCTTCATTTCAAAGATCATGACATCAGGGAGGTGATGCCATGAAAAGCTCATGAACTGGATTTGAGTGGGATGACTGTGCTAAATCCCTAGTCTCACTTTTTCCTCCAGAGCCATCTCAGTTCAGTGGCCAGAGAGGAATTCAAGATGACTGGAGAGGGCCCTGGATATGGGGCAGTCATGGTTAAGTGACTTGCCCAAGGTCACCCAGCTAGTAAGATAAAGTTTCTGAGGCCAAATTTGAACTCATGTCCTCCTGACTCCAGGGTCAGTGCTCTATCCACTGAGAAAACTAGAGTTTGAAGGTATAGCTAATTTCAAATTGCAGATGAAGAAACTGAGACTGAGCAAGGTTAAATGATGTGTCTACATTCATACAGCTGAATGTGAGCCCTGAAGTAAGATCAAACCAAATAATTCCAAGTTCAATGTTCATTTCATGACATCACACATTACACAGTGCCCCAATTATGCAAAAGGGATCATTTCATATAAAGAAGAACAGAGACAAACTACCTTGAAAACATAGATAAGGGTCAAATTATAAAGTTTTTTGATTGCTATTCTAGGTGGTTTTACTCACTAAGCAATGGGGAGTTATGGAACATTTATGAGGAGGGGACTTAGGTCTTTTATTGAAACTCCATTCTAAATGCATGCTTTATTGCTGTTTATTTGTGTAACTTATCAGAGACTGAAATAAAATAGCAAAAAATATATTCTAAAACAGTGGTTGTTAGTGTAGTCTAGAGCCCCATAGGGATCTACAAGATCCTTTCAGGTGGTCCATAATTCCACAATAGCAAAGTATTTCCATCATAACACTAAAATATTTCAATTATTAATATAAGTAAAGTAAATAATTATAGACATAACCCTCATAAATAAAAGCTCTTTGGAGGAGGATGGTCCTCAATGATTTTAAATATATAAAGGGGTCCAGAGTAAAAGTCTGAGATCAGTTGTCTTAGGATATCCAAAAGGGGGAAGCTACAGAAAATAAGTATAATTAATTACTAACTAAAATAAATATAAAGCAAATGAAAAGGTAAGTATCTAGAAGTATTGGAGCAAAGGATATGATTAAGGTTAGGAAAACCCAAATCATATGGGAAAGACAGAAAAGGCTTAACATGCAGGAGTATAAATGAAACAATTAATAACTGCCTAAAGCTCATTCCTAATAAACATCTTTTAGTCAATCAACATATATAAGCAATGGATTTTTTTACTGTTTTGCTGAGGAAATGAGAGCAGAAGGACAGGGGGTCCATGAAAGTGAGAGGAAATAAAGAGAGTCATCATGGAAAAGAAAAAGCTACAGGGAAAGAAGAGATTGAGGATGCCAAGAAAAATATGAGCAAATTCACAGTTTTCTGAAGGTCAGTCCTATTCATACATGTGTGAAATGTGTATAGGGTTTTTTTATTTCGTTTTGATCTTTGCACAGATCAATAACAGTGAGAACATAAACTATTAGCCTAATAACTTTGTAAACAAAGGATATTAGCTTAGTCTGGCATGACCTGTTCTTGTTAAAGCCCAATTGACTCTTTGTGATCACCCCTTCCATTTCCATTTGTTATCAATGGTCTGAATTTTTTTTAAAAAATAAGGAAATAGGGGGCAGAGCCAAGATGTTGGCAGGAGAAGAGTCTCTCCTAGATGCTTTCTCCAAAATATTTCAAAAATTTTTAAATTATTACTCTAAATTTTCAAGAGTCAGAACCCACAAAAAGATCCAATGAGGCAATTCACCAGGCCAACGTAACCTGGAAAATAGTTGAAAAACTCTGTTCCATGGGGTTAGAGGGGCGGCCCTGCCAGAGTGAAGGAAATTCAGCCACCTGGGAACAGCCCTAGGGCACCTGGAAGCCTAGCAGTGGCTCCCAACAGCAGAAGCAGTTTCCTGACCTGCACCCCAGGGAACACCAAGTACAATTTGGAAGATCAGCAGGGAGACCTCTGCCAGAGCCAGGGCAAAGCCCAGGCCCTCAGCACAGTTGTGGCACTGTGGCAGCCCAGATCCAGGACACAGAAGCAGGCCCATGGAGCTGGCAAGCAGGAGCCTCTAGGCAGCTATGCCCTGAGTGCTCAGCCCACCGAAGGCAAGGGAGTAGAGGGAGACTTCCAAAGTCTGTCCTCTGTCCCTGGGACTCTGGGGCTCTGACAACATTCAGATCCTGATCAAAGTCTAGGCCCCCCCATAGAATAGACACCCTTCCCTCAGTCCCATGGCAGATGGATGTGCTTGTGGTCATTCACAGACCAGGAGAGCAGTCAGAGCCTTACACGCTGAGGTCCTTATGGGGGTGTCCCAATAAAACTCAAAAGCTCAGGAAGCACCCTAAAACCAGGCACAGGCTGGGGAAATGAGTAAACAGAAAAAGAAGGAACCTGATCATTGATAAATACTTTGTCTATGATACCAAGGAGTATCAAAATACTCAATCTGAAGATAAGGAAGTACAATCTTCTGCATCTAAAGACTCTAAGAAAAATAGAAGTTGGGCTCAGGCTGTGACAAAGCTCAAAAAAGATTTTGAAAATCAAGTAAAGGAGATAGAAGAAAAATTGGGAAAAGAAATGAGAGAGATGCTGGAAAAACATGAAAGCAGTCAGCAGCTTGATCAAGAAGATCCAAAAAATGCTAAAGAAAATAACATGTTAAAAACCAGCTTAAGTCAAATGGATAAAACAGTTCAAAAAAGTTATTGAGGAGAAGAATGACCAGATGGAAAAGGCTATAAGAAAGCTCTCTGAGGCAAACAAATCTTTCAGATGTAGAATGGAGCTAAAGGAAGCCAATGAATTTACAAGGAATCAAGGCACAATACTTCAACACCAAAAGAATGAAAAATTAGAAGAAAATGTGAAACATCTTGTTGAGAAAACAACTGATCTGGAAAACAGATTCAGGAATGATAATTTAAAAATTATTGGGACACCTGAAAGTCATGCCTAGGAAAAGAGCCTTGACCTCATTTTTAAAGCATTCCTACAAGAAAATTGCCCTGATATCCTAGAAGCAGAGGGAAAAATAGAAATTGAGAGAATCCACCAATCTCCCCTGGAAAGAGATCCAAAAAACCAAAACCAACCCCCAGGAATATTATAGCCAAGTTCCAGAACTCCCAGGTCAAAGAGAAAATATTACAAACAGCCAGAAGGACACAATTCAAATATAGTGGAGCTGCAGTTAGGACTTAGCAGCAACTACATTAAAGGCTCATAGCGTTTGGAATATAATATTCCTGTAGGCAAAAGAGCTTGGAATGCAACCTAGAATCAGCTACCCAGCAAAACTGAAAATCATCTTCCAGGGAAAATGATGGACTTTCAACAAAACAGAGGAATTTCAAATGTTCCTGTTAAAACGGAAAGAGCTGAACAGAAAGTTTGTCCTTCAAATATAGGACTCAGGTGAAGCATAGAGAGTGGAGGAGAAGGGTAAATTATGAGGGACTTAATTATGATGAACTGCATGTATTCCTGCATAGAAAAATGGTACTGATAATACTCATATGAACCTTCTCATTTAATAGAGCAGGTAGAAGGAGCTTTTATAGATGAAGCACAGGAGAGAGCTGAATTTGAAGATATAATACAGTATAAAATGGAGTCAATGGCTAAAAGGGAAATGTAATGGGAGTAAGAGAAAGGAAAGGTGGAATAGGCTAAGATATTTCATATAAATGATACTTTTTGGCAATGAGCTTTTGCAATGATATGGAAGGGGGAAGGAGAGGGGGAAGGAGGAAACCTTCACTCTCACCAGAAATGGCTCAGAGAGGAAACAGCATACATACTCAATAGGGCATAGACATCTAGAGTAAAAAGGAGAGAAGGGGGACAGGGAGAAGCAGGGGATGTGGGTGATAGAGGAGAGGGTAGATCATAGGAGAGAATAGTCAGATATAACACATTTTCTTTATTTTTTGCAAGGTGTTGGGATTGAGTGGCCTGTCTGGGACCATGGGGCTGGGTTGTTGCTGGGTCTCTAGGGTAGTATGTGGGCTTGGGGCCTCTTGGCCCCAGGGCTGGTGCTCTGTCTGCTGTTCCACTCAGCTACCCTACAGCACATTTTAGAAGAGGAACAGAGTGAAAGGAGAGAGAAAATATAATATATGGTAGTGGGGAGGAATGGATGGAGGGAATTACAATAAGCAATAGCAAACTGTGGAAAAATATGGAAGTAACTTCTGTGATGGACTTATGACAAAGAATGTGATCCACCTGAGACAGAGCTAATGGTATCAGAACACAGACTGGAACACATTTTTTTTCTCTTTCTTTTACTTTATTTCTCATGAGGTTCTATATTTTTGTGGAGGAGGGGGTATTATGTTTACTCTTAAACTAGAATATTTTAGTAATGTATAAAGTCATACTAAACAAACAAACAAAAAAAAGAAACCAAGAGGGATGGGAATTCAGGGAAGAGAAGAATTTTCATGAACTGATGATAAGTGAAAAGAGCAGAAACACAAAAACATTGTATACCCTGACAGCATGGGGGTGATCATCATCCTTGATGGACTTGCTCATTCAGTGCAACAATCAGGGATAATTTGGGGCTATCTGTGATGGAGAATGCCATTTGTATCCAGAGAGAGAATTGTGGCATCTGAACAAAGACCAAAGACTTACCTTGAATTTAGAAAAAAAATCATTATCTTATTATGTAATTTTGCTATCTCTTATACTTTATTTTTCTTCCTTAAGGATAGGATTTCTCTCTCATCACATTCAACTTAGATCAATGTATAGCATGGAAACATTGTAAAGACTAACAGAATGCCTTTTGTGTGGGGTGGGGGGAGGGAAGCAAGAATAGGGGTAAATTTGTGAAACTCAAAATAAATAAAATATTTCATTAAAAAAATAAGGAAAGGGGGATGGAGCCAAGATGGCAACAAGAGAGCATCCTCTCTTAGGCTCTCTCTCATAAATCTTATAAACTAAGGACTTTAACTAAATTTTCAAGAGACAGAACCCACAAAGGCACCCAATAAGGCAGTTCTCCTACTCAAGGTAACTTGGAAAACAGTAGAAAGGCTCTGTTCCCCAGGGTTGGAGGGGAGGCCTGCCAGAGTGAAAGAACTTCAGCCTCCTGGAGGCAGCCCCAGGGCACTGGGAGCCTCGGCTGGGGGGGGGAGTTTCCTGACCTATGCCTTGGGGAGCACTGGGCACAACTTGGGGGGCATAGCAGGTGACCTCTGCCAGAGCAAGCACATGAAGCCCAGCCCTCAGGGCACACAGAGAGCAACATGGCCAGGGCAACCAAGGTCCAGGAAACAGAAGCAGATGGAGCCAGTAAGCAGGAGCCCCCAGGGCATGAGCCCAGTGAACCTAGGGAGGGGAGTGAAGAGAAAGAGACTGCTCAGCTCTGTCCTCTGTCCCTGGAACAGGACTCTGTGGCTCTGAACACATTCGGATCCTGATCGCAGTCTAGGCCCCCTCATAGAAGAGCAGGGCTCCCCCTACCTCAGTCCCATGGTATAGGGGGGCACTTATGGTCATTCACAGACCAGGAGGGAGAACAGAGCCTCACACACTGAGATCCTTGTGGGAGTATCCCAAAAGCTCAGGAAGCAACCCAAAAACAGGCTTAGGCTGGGAAAATGAGCAAGCAGAGAAACAAGAGGAACACCATTGAGAAATATTTTGCCTGTGAGCCCAAGAAGGATCAAAATACTCAGTCTGAAGATGAGGAAGCACAAGCTCCTGCATCTAAAGACTCCAAGGAAAAGAGAAATTGGGCTCAGGCTATGACAGAGCTCAAAAAGGACTTTGAAATCAAATGAGGGAGATAGAGGAAAAATTGGAAAAATTGGGAAAAGAAATGAGAGACATGCAGGAAAAACATGAAAATGAAGTCAGCAGCTTAGTCTAGGAGATCCAAAAAAATGCTGAAGAAAATAGCATGCTAAAAACCAGCTTAAGTTAAATGGATAAAACAGTTCAAAAAGTTATTGAGGAGAAGAGTGCTTTAAAAAGTAGAATTGGCCAGATGGAAAAAAAGATAAGAAAGCTCTCTGAGGAAAACAAATCCTTCAGACAAAGAATAGAAATCAGGAAGATTGATGAATTTATGAGAAATCAGGACTCAATCCTTCAAAACCAAAAGAATGAAAAATTAGAAGAAAATGTGAAACATCTCATTGAAAAAACAACTGATATGGAAAACAGATGTAGGAAAGATAATTTAAAAATTATTGGAATACCTGAAAGTCATGATCAGGAAAAGAGCCTTGACATCATTTTCGAAGAATTACTACAGGAAAATTGCCCTTATATCCTAGAAGCAGAGGGCAAAATAGAAATGGAGAGAATCCACCAATCCCCCCAAGAAAGCGATCCCAAAAAACCAACCCCCAGGAATATCATAGCCAAGTTCCAGAACTCCGAAGTCAAAGAGAAAATATTACAAGCAGCCAGAAGGACACAGTTCAAATATCATGGAGCTGCAACCAGGATCTCACAGGACTTAGTAGCAACTACATTAAAAGCTTGTAGGGCTTGGAATATAATATACCAGAAGGCAAAAGAGCTTAGAATGCAACTGAGAATCAACTACCCAGCAAAACTGAATGCCCTCTTCCAGGGAAAAAGATGGACTTTCAATGAACCAGGGGAATTTCAAATGTTCCTGTTGGAAAGGCCAGAGCTGAACAGGTTTGATCTTCAAATACAGGACTCAGGTGAAGCATAGAGATTGGAGGAGAAGGGGAAAATATGAGGGACTTGATGATGATGAACTGCATGTATTCTTGCATAGAAAAATGACACTGATAATACTCATATGAACCTTCTCAGTTAATAGAGCAGGTAGAGGGAGCTTTTATAGTTGAAGTACAGGAGAAAGCTGAATTCAAAGATAAAATATGGTATAAAAATGGAGTCAATAGAAAAAAAAGGGAAATATAATGGGAGAAAGAAAAAGGAGAGGGGGGAATAGGCCAAGATATTTCATATAATAAGATTTTTCTTTATTACAATGAGCTATTGCAATGATATGGAAGTGGGGGAAGGCAAGGGGGAATGAGGGAATCTTCGCTCTCATCAGAAGTGGTTAGGAGAGGAAACAGCATATATACTCAATGGGTTATAGACCTCTGGAGTAAGGAGGAGAGAAGGGGGACAGGGGGAAGGTGGGGATGTGAATGATGGAGGAGAGGATGGGCCATGGTGGGAGAGTGGTCAGATATAACACATTTTCTTTTTTTACTTCTTGCAAGGGGCTGGGATTGGATGGCCTGTCCAGGACCAGGACCAGATGGATGCTGGGTCTGAGGGGTGGTAGGGAGGCTCGGGGCCTCATGGCCCCAGGACCAGGGTTCTGTCTGCTACACCACTCAGCTACCCTACAGCAGAGCCAGAGTGAAAGGAGAGAGAAAATATAGTACATGGTAGTGGAGAAATACGAAAGGAGGGAGATGCGATCAGCAATGGCAATGGTGGGAAAATATGGAATTAACTTTCATGATGGACTTATCATAAAGAATGTGATCCCCCTGTGACAGAGTTGGTGGTGTTGGAACACAGACTGAAGCACATTTTTTATTATAATTATTTGTTGGAGGGGGGTGTGGGGCAAATGGGGCTGGGTGGCCCACCTGGGGCTGCATAGCAGGGTGATCATTGGGTGTCTCAGGCCAGATTTGGACCTAGGTGCTCCTAGCTCAAGGACCAGTGCTCTGTCCACTGCCCAGCTGCCCCTACTATTTTATTTTACTTTAGGTCTTTTTTTTTCTTTTTTTTTTGTTTTTTTCAGGGCAGTGGGGTTGGGGTGGCTTGCATGTCACACAGCTGAATGATTGTTGGGTATACGGGGCTGGATATGAGCTCTGGTGCTCCTGGCTCCAGGGCTGGTGCTCCATCTACTGCACCACTTGGCCATACCTAAAATTATTACTATTATTTTTTTTATTTTAATTGTAATTTTTTCCTCTCCTCTTTATTGCTCAAGTGAGTCTATATTTTGGGGGGAGAGGGTATTTTGTTTACTCTTAAACAAGAATATTTTATTAATGTATAAAACATTATTTGTACAAAATGAGAATAAATATTAAACAAAAAAGTTAAAAAATAAAAAATAAAATAAAAAAATAAGGAAATAAGTACCATTGTATAATTGGAAAGGAGTGGACTCTAAAGGAACTTGGATTTGATCTTTTCTATCTGTCCTTCATTTAATTTCTCTGAGCCTCAGTTTCCTCCTATATAAAATGGGAACGAAGCCAACTTCCAAAGCTTATTATGATGATCAAATGAAATCATAAAAATGTTATCAAAATATCAGCTATTGTTAGCTTTTTTATTTTTAAATTATGAAAATGTGCATGATTTTTATCAACAGATATTAATAATAAGTTTAGAATGGAAGAGGAAACAGCCTGGAGTAATAAATTAAAAGCTAGCCTCTACCTGGGTTGAAATCTGGTCTCAGACACTTAATAATAACCTAGCTGTGTGGCCTTGGGCAAGCCACTTAACCCCATTTGCCTTGCAAAAAACCTAAAAAAAAAAAAAAGCTAGACTCAGAATCAGGAAGACTGTCATTCAAGACCTGCTTGTGATCCTTGGCAAATGAAATTCTCAAGGTCCCCAGGCAAGGGGGACCAGTAATTTGAAGAGGAGATGCCCATATGCTTGGCTAGACAAAGTTTCTGAATAGGAGCACCTGATACCAATGAAATAACAGGTGCAGTTAAAGGGAGGAAACGGTACAACGTTTGTTAATGCACTTTCTAGATGTTTACTAATTAGGAGAGGAAAATGAGTATAAAAGGATACAAATACTTAATAATAGTAATAACTTGCATTTATATGCCACTTATAGGTTTACAAAGCAAGTTTCTCATAACACTTCCCTTGTGAAAGGCAGGTAGTACAGAGCTGTTATCTCTGTTTTCCAGATGAGAAAACAGAAGCTCAGAGGGGATAAGTGACTTGCCCGTGACTGCACATGGAACTAGTGCTAATCAGGATTCAAACCCTAGCTCTCCTGATCCTTTTCACCACACTCTTCCCCTCCATGCTTCTGTAGTGGTAGTAGTAGTAGTACTAGTAGTAGTAGTACTAGTAGTAGCAGTAGTGGGGGAAAGGGGTATTGATGATGGGGGGTATTAGGATGGTGGTAATTGATGATGATGGCGGTGGTGGCAGTGATGGTGGTGGTGATAGAGGTAGTAAAAAACATTTCTAAAAATACTTAAAGATTTGCAAAGCATTTTATAAATATCTCATTTGATCTCACAACAACCCTGAGAAGTGGGTGCTATTATTATTTTCATTTTACAGATGAGGAAACTGAGGCAGTCAGAGGTTAAGTGACTTGACCATGGTTATATACCTAATGTCGGAAGTAGTCTGACAATCCAGCACTCTACTCACTGTGCCTTTCCTTATCACAAATTAATACTATTTTTAAGAGGCATGGAAGTGATTAATCTTTCAAAGACAGCTGGACCTGGTGATTTGTCATCTTGAAAACTCGGACTATAGAATTTAGAGCTGGGAAGGGACCTTAGAGGTCATCGAGGTGAAACTCATCTCATGTGATAGCTTGGGGAAGACCAGTCCAAAGCAGTGAAATGACTTACTAAGGTCACTAGGTACAACCATAGGATCAGAGGATGTGGAGCTTGACAAATCTTTATGGAGTATGCAAAGCAACTTCTTCCCTTACAGACGAAGAGCTATTTCATAACTATTAAGTGGCAAAGTCAGAATTTGAACCCAGGTCCTTTACCTCCAAGTTCAGCACCTTTTTCATTGACACCATGCCATAAATAGGGGAATGTAAGTCTCCAAAATTCCAATCTGGCAGATAATTTTTGCACTAGCCAACCCTAAATGATAAAATAAGATTGCACTGGACTGCCTTCAAACCATACTTGGACAAAATTAACTTTTCTCTTACGCCAGTCATTCACTCACCCAAACTCAAATTGGTTCCTGGAAAATTCTCCTCCCCCCATGCCCCCCTAGGAATGATAGCAAATGAAGTTCCACAGATATTTAACTAGTTAAGTACTTGATATTGGAACAAACCACTCAGATAATCAAATGAAGACTATACTCAATGAATTTGCAGATACCGTGCCAGAGGGAATATGGTCGCTCACAAGGAGAAAACTGTCCCACACTTTGGTCAGAAGAGACAGTCAGCCCTCTCTTTCTTCCCTTGATATTTCAGGGCCTACATCCATGCAAATTTTGGAGAGCAATCAAGTTACTGGTTCAGAACACCTCAACCCCAAGTCTTTCAGACACGCTCTCCCTAACCTTCCCCACAACCAACTCCATGCAATTGTCTTAGGGAAAGTAAGAAGAATTGTCTTCTATTTATTGTTATACTGAATTGGCAACCTCTTTTATTTTTCTTCACTCCTTTCATTGAGAATTTGTTTCAACCAAACACAAGACACTCTCTTTTGAAATTTTAACTCATTTCCTCTATTTATGTCCTTCTGGGAAATGGAAAACAGTTGTCAGCATTCTCCTTGTAAGAGTCATTTAATACGCTTTTAGGTTATTAAGTTAGTCTTTAATATTCTTTCTTAGAAAAAAGTACCCAATTCCAGTATGGCAAAAGCAATGAATTTGGAGTCTCCCCATTCCAGTCCATCCTTCCCTCAGCTGCCACAATGATCGTCTCCAGGGCAGGATTGACTATGTCTCTCCCACCCTTCCCCTTAATAAACCCCATTGGCTCCCTATTACCTCTGTGGTCAAATGGAAAAATTCTATTTTGTTTTGAAAGTTCTCCACCTAACTTTTCCTGTCTGCTAACAGCTTAATCCTTTTCTACATATTCTATGCTTCATTTCCCTGTTCCTTTTCACTGAATGTATCTCCTGCCTGCAATATGTTCTCTCCTCACCTTCACCTCCTCCAGATAACTCAAAACCCACTATATATATATATATATATATATATATATATATATATATATATATATATATATATATATCTTTGCAAGGTAATGTAAAGTGACTTGTCCAAGGTCACACAGTTAAGTAAGTATTAAATATTTGAACCCAAATTTGAACTCAGGTCCTCCTGACTCCACGGTCAGTGCTCTATCCACTGTGGCACCAAGCTGTCCCTGCCTAACATATAGCATGTGCTTGATCAAAGCTTCTATACTAATTGGATTATTGAATGATTGAAGACCTGATTTTGTCTACTACTTTCAATGTAGCCTTGAGCAAATAGCTTTCCTTCTCTGTCTGTTTACTCATCAATAGTTAGGATTCTGAACTAGGAGTCAGAAAGACCTGGGTTCAAATTCTACCTTTAGCACTTACCAGATGTTCAACTAGGTTCAATAAGTCATTGAACCTTTTTATAACAGTTGCCTTTTCTATATACAATGGGAATGATAACGCTTCCCTCCTTGGTTTGTTGTGAGGCACCAAAGAAATTCATTTATGTGCTACATGTTCTATAGAAAATGTTGGTGTTATAGAAATGTCTTCCATCATCACTGTCATTATTACTTTATATACAAGAAGGGGGTTGGACTAGATCCCTGAGGGCTTTTGTTCTTATTGTCTCTTTGTTTCTTGTGATTTTGGTCTAGAAGGTTTACTTTCTCCATCAGATCTTCCTGACTCCAGCCTCAGTGCCCAACCCATGCCATCACCTGACTGTTCCTCTTAGCCAAGAATCACTGATACTTTCATGCCCTTCAGCTGCCAGGCTGATTTGAGAAGTTTCATTCCAGAGGTACCACCCATGACGGGCAGAGCAGGTTCCACTTTCCCTTTTTATCACTGATTCTTCCTCTCTCCCATCTAGTTCTCTGCTCTAGCAGGACAAGTAAGCTCTTTGAATCTTTGGAGTTTTGTTCCCTTCCCCACCTTCTAATTCTAATCAAAAGAGGTAGACAGATGGTGGGGAGAGGGAGATGTGTCTGCTTGGTGATCTTAGGTAAGTCACACTCTCTCTGGGTCTCATTTTCCCCATGTGTAAAATGAGGAAAACAGGATGATGTGAGATCCAGTTTTGCTTCAATAGTAATGCAATATTTGGAGAGATAATTTTACTCCTCAGTATATCAATTTCCTTATCTATTACTTATCTTTTTTCCTCATTTTGAAATCTTATAACTAAATAATAATATAGAACAGAATAATAACAACCTGAATTCACATAGTCCTTAGTTTATAAACCAAGTTCCTTACAACATTGTGAAACAGAATGAATCTATGGGTTTAGAAAATGTAAGAGATCTTTGAATCCATCAAATTCGATCATCGGATTTTATAGACGAGGAAACTAAGCTCCAAAAGGTTAAATGATTTGCCCTAGGGTTCCCAGCCAGTGTCAGAGCCAAGACTGGAACCCAAACCTTCTCTCAAGAATATGAGTCAGCAATACATTCTTTGAAGCTAGGACACTGTGGAAATCTCTAAGTTGATCCCTTGAAGATGACCTAAGAATGGATGTTCTTGGGACACACTCACTGAAGTGACTCCCCCCGCCACACACACACACACACACACACACACACACACACACACACACACACACACACACATCTCGTAAGTCTTACCTAGAAGCTGAGAAGAGCCACAAATGAAAGAAAGGAAGATCAAAAACAGTGAAACCTTCATGGTCAATAGTTCATTCTTTTCTTCTGAAGAAATCAGGGAAATAGAGGGAAAAAAAGATGCCAAATGCCCTGAAAGCAGTCACCTTAATGGGATGGGACAAACACTTCCCCAACCTCCTTCCCTTCTCAGAACAGCCTGTCAAAGAAAAAACTGCAGGGTTAGCTCTGATTTTTAAAGAGCTAGTGAATTGAGGGGAAACCTCCAATAAGGAGATATCCTGTCACATGAGGGTGTTTGGAAAAACAGGAATTCAGTTACAACTTTGCTTTGTAAGCTAACTATTGAGAAACACAGATAGAAAGGAAGAGAAGGAAGAAACTGAGAGAAAGACAGATGCAGGAGAGGGATTAGGAAGGCATGGGGAGTGATGAGGTGGAGAGACAAAGACAGAGATGGGAAGAGGTTTGAGAAAGAAAAGTTAAAGAGAGAAAAGAGAATAAGAAGGTGAAAAGTTAAAAGGAGAGATGAGATAGAAATCTG
The DNA here is from genome assembly GCF_037893015.1 of Macrotis lagotis. Lineage (NCBI taxonomy): Eukaryota > Metazoa > Chordata > Mammalia > Peramelemorphia > Peramelidae > Macrotis > Macrotis lagotis. The sequence continues at coordinate 56,271,185 of NC_133664.1, read as the reverse complement.
GAGACAAAAGGTAGGTACAGGTGAAAGAGGAGTAGAAAGATGGAAAGGCAGGAAAAAGAACTGAATAAGAAGAGTTGAGGAAAAAGAGAAAGGAGAGGAGAGCACAGGACAGGACAGGTCAAGAGAGGAGATACAGGAGAAGAGAGAGAAAAAGGGAAAAGATGGGACAGCAAAAGGGAGAGAGAAGAAAGAAGACAGAGAAAGAAACACACACATACACACAGAGACAAAGACAGAGACACAGGTGGAGGGGGAGACAGAGACATAAAAAGACAAAGAGAGAAGCTAATAGGATAGTTTCAAGAAAAAGAGAAGGATGATGGAAAAGCAAGGAGGAAAGAATGTAAGGGACATAGGTGAACAGCAAAAGAAATTGTGGGGAAAGAGAGAAGGCAAGGATGAAAGTAAAATGAAGAAGGGGGAAAAATCAAGAGAGATAGATGAGCAGTCAGAGGTATTATAGTATTATCATAATCCCTGTATAGCTGAAGTGTTGGCACAGGGAGGAGACGGTTCCTTAGGTTTCAAATTCAGTTGTGCTTGGCTGACTAAATTACTCCTCTATTTAGAGTGTTAGAAATGACATTTAGGGGCAGCTAGGTGGAGCAGCGGATAGAGCACCAGCCCTGGAGTCAGGAGTACCTGGGTTCAAATCCGACCTCAGACACTTAATAATGACCTACCTGTGTGGCCTTGGGCAAACCACTCAACCCCATTTCTCTTGCAAAAAAAAAACCCTAAAAAAAAAGAAATGATATTTAGTCAAGAGGAGGTGGAGACATGGGATCATACTCAAAAGAGTTCTGAATTTTTCCATAGTTACATGCTTGTCTCACAATTTTCTAAGTTTAGGAAACAAAGTGACCCATTCTGCCCTCTCTTTTTTTTCTCTCTTTCCCTCTCCTTCTCTCTCCTCTTCTTTTACTGTCTTATTTCTGTTCAAAAGACTCTGAGAAAGGTTTGTCCTTTTTTTTCTGGCAGCACAATGAATGGGTATGAATGAGATAGGATTTGAGAAGGGGTAAAAGGGAGAAGAGGAAATTTAAGTACAAAGAAACATGTTGAGGTGAAAAATCAAAGGCCAAAAAAAGATGATACAAGTGGGACCTCAGAAATCACTTCCACATTTAAAATACATAGGCACTCTATGTTATGTTTTTGTGTTCCTTCCTATAGAGACCACTTTTTTCACTAACTTTGCATTTATTGTTTGAATTAGATATTTTAAGCTTTTTTGGCATATTAGCAAAATTATTCTCTTTGAAAAATGGATGTTGATGTAAAGGCTAACAGATTGTCTTCTGTGGGGGGGTGGAGGAGGGAAGCAAGATTAGGGGGAAAATTATAAAATTCAAAATAAATAAATAAATTTAAAAAAAGAAAAAATGAGCCTTACCAGATCTAAAATTATATTATAGAGCATCAGTCATCAAAACTGTCTGGTATTGGCTAAGAAATAGAACACTGGATCAGTGGAATAGACTAGGTGCAAGAGCAGGAAATGATTATATCCCAAAAGTCCATCTATTGGGATAAAAACTCTCTTTTCAATAAAAATTGTTGGGAAAATTGGAAGTTAGTGTAGAAGAAACTTAGATGAGACCAGCACCTCAAGATAAGATACAAATGGATACAGGATTTAGACATAAAAAACAATATTGTAAGTGAACTAGAAGATCAAAGAGTAGTTTACCTGTCAGATCTATGGAAAGGGAAGCAGTTTATGACCAAGGAAGAGATGGAGAATATCACTAAAAACAAACTAGATGATTTTGATTACATTAAATTAAAAAAGCTTTTGCACAGACAAAACTACTGTAATCAAGATCAAAAGAAATGTACTAAGTTCGGAAACAATTTTTACAACTAATATTTCTGACAAAAGACTCATTTCTAAAATATACAGAGAACTGAGTCAAATTTTTAAAAAAAGCCATTCCCCAATTGAAAAATGGTCAAAGGATATGTGGAGGCAATTTACAGATGAGGAAATCAAAGTGATCCATATTCATATGAAAAATTGCTCTAAATCATTATTTATTAGAGAAATGCAAATTAAACCATATCTGAGGCACCACCTCACACCTCTCAGACTGGCCAATATGACCTGAAAGGACAAGGATAGATGCTGGAAGGGATATGGGAAATCTGGGACACTAGTACATTGTTGGTGGAGCTATGAACTTATTCAACCTTTCTGGACAGCAATTTGGAATTATGCCCCAAGCCACTTTACCCCATTTACCTTGCATAAGCCTTAAAAAAAATACTTAAAGTTAAAAATGTGCATACCCTTTGATCCAGCAATACCACTACTGGGCCTATACTCTGAAGAGATGATTAAAAAGGGTAAAAACATCAGTTATACAAAAATATTCATAGCAGCCCTGTTTGTGGTAGCAAAGATTGGGAATTAAGTAAATGCCCTTCAATTGGGGAATGGTTTAACAAATTGTGGTATGTGTATGTCATGAAACACTATTGTTCCATTATAAACCAGGAGGGATGGAAATTCAGGGAATCCTGGAAGGATTTTCATGAACTGATGCTGAATGATATGAGCAGAACCAGAAGAACATTGTACACTCTAACAGCAACATGGGAGTGATGCTCAACCTTGATGGACTCACTCATTCCATCAATGCAACAATCAGGGAATATTTGGGGCTGTTTGCATTGGAGAATACCATATGTATCCAGAAAAAGAATTGTAGAGTTTAGACAAAGACCAAAAACTATTACCTTTAATTTAGAAAAAAAGCATTATCTTATTATGCAATTTTATTATCTCTTATACTTTATTTTTCTTCCTTAAGGATATGATTTCTCTCTCATCACATTCAACTTAGATCAATGTATACCATGGAAACAATGTAAAGACTAACAGACTGCCTTCTGTGGGGGTAAGGAGAGGGAAGCAAGATTAGAAGAAAAATTATAAAACTCAAAATAAATAAAATCTTTCTAAAAAAATAAAATAAAATAAATCACAAAAAAGAAGTGATTGCAGTCCATAATAAATGAGCAGATAGTGAAATTGAAAAAAAAAGAGAAAAAGAAAAATGGATGTTGAAAAAACTTGGTATATGAAAAGGGCAATGATGTATAGTGAGGAACCTACCAGGCTAGATTTTCAGACTTGGTTTTGAGAATCACCTGTCACTTAACTGTGTGACCTCAGATAAGTTATTTTATCTCTATGGGCCTCAGTTTGCTTTTATGTAAAATTAAGGAATTGAACTACATGAACCCTTCCAGCAGAAAATCTCTGCAATATGCAACTAACTGAGTATTTTTAACCTTTAAAGAAACAAATAATTTTTTTAGGTTTTTGCAAAGCAAACAGGGTTAAGTGGCTTGCCCAAGGTCACACAGCTAGGTAATTATTAAGTGTCTGAGACCGGATTTGAACCCAGGTACTCCTGACTCCAAGGCCGGTGCTTTATCCACTACGCCACCTAGCCACCCCTGAAACAAATAATTTTTAAATGAATTACTCTATCTGTATTCAAGATTCTCTATTTCTTTTTTTTTTACTATTTAATGGAAGAATAGATTTTCAAATAATACAGGTATCTAAATCATTTAAAATGGCTATACAGATACTTTTTCCTTATACTATAATTTAAAATGTTGATCTAATAATTCAAAAATTTATTTATTTATAAAGAAGCATCTAACCAAACTTCTACCAAGAAGCTTTCCCCAACCCCTCTTAATTTCAGTACCTTCCTTCAGTTTTTAGCAGGGGAACCCTATGCACAGAGATATGTTAAAATCTTTTAGTACTGAAAATTTTTCTGTTCGGGGGGAGGGGTCTCCTTTCTGTATGACTTTTTGTGATTTCCATTTCCTAAGCCAAAATGGACTTTATAAGATTGATCTTGGTCACACCCTTTGGAGCAAATGGTGTATTGCTAATGAATGTTGCTCATGCTCAGTGAATGCTATTCCCTCAGGAATTAGCTACTCCTTGGGGACCTCCACTGTGGCATGTACATTGGAGAATACCTGAAACCAAGTGCTAAACCACTCCTCAAGCACCACCCTTATTCTACCCTCTATGGAAATTTATTTGAGCAAGGGTCTTCCCAGGCAGGGCTTCTTTTTCCTGCTAACTCAGTTGGGCTGCTGCTTCTCTGACTTCTCCCCTCTCTTCCTTTATCTAAGCTAGATCCAAATATTCTCATGCTATTGGATCAATATGGCCCCAGCTCCATGCAACCATAAGTTTCTTTTCTTTTCCTTTTTAGAAACTTTATCACAAGGGATTTCTGAAGCAGAGCCAAGATGGCAGCGTGAAGCTAACCTGCTCCCAGAGCCTTTCCCTACCAAAGACAAATGAAGCCTCTACTCTGACATTCACACTTCAGATCCCACCAAAAAGAAGGTGGGGGGGGGATTCAAAGAAGTTTTCACCTTTAGAGATTATGGAGGATCTTTGATGAAGATCTGTCTCTTTGGAGGGAAAGGAGAAGCAAAGTCCAGGAGGCAGGAGGCGGGGAAGCCAGAAGGAGGCTTTTAGTCACAGTGCAATCCAGCTTAATAACAGAGGACCCACAGCTAGATAGCAAGCCAGCAGGGAGGACCCCAACCCCAAACAAAGTCTGAACCCTGAGAGCACTGGGGTAAAAGACAAGACTGGGTCAGGAACAGTCCTCTGTTAAGTCAGAACCTGGACATAAAGGAGGAAACAAACCTCTGCAAAGGCAAGGCCTGGACTGCATAGGCAACATCTTGGCCAACAACAAGTCAGGGATCAGACCCCAGCCCCAGCAAAATAAAAGCTTGGATCTATACTACATATACCCTAGGAGCAGAACTACAACAATTAAAAATGAACAAAAAAAAGCTAAAAGAGCACTCGCTGTAGAAAAATACTTCACAGATAAAGATGACAGCAATGCCATGTACGAAGAAAGGTGTGAAACATCCCTCACAGGAGAAGTATCAAAACACTCTATAAATTGGACTCAAATTCAAAAGCTCATCAAAGAGTTTAAAAAACAATTTAAAAAAAAACAAAGAAGAGAGGAAGAAGAAAAATGGAAAAAGAAATGAATATCATGCAGGAAAATTGTGACAAATTGACCAAAGACATCAACTCCATTAATAGTAAAAATAACCAACTGGAAAAGGAAACACAGAAGATAACTGAAGAAAATAAAATCCTAAAAATTAGAATTGAATATTTAAAAACAAATGAATCCACAAAACTATAAATTCCAACAAACAAAATTTAAAAAGCTGAAAAAATGAAGGAAATATAAAGTATCTTCTGGGAAAATGAATGACCTGAAAACAGATCCAGGAGACACAATCTATGAATCATTGGACTATGAGAAAGCCTGGACCAACAAAAGAACCTGGAAAATATCATGCAGGAAATTATAAGGGAAAACTGCCCCAATCTACAAGAACAATATAACAATATAACAATTGAAAGAATCCACAGAACCCCTCCAGAAAGAGACCCTAGGATAAAAACTCCAAGGGCTATAGTAGCCAAATTCCAGAATCCTCAAATAAAAGAGAGAATATTGCAAGCAGCAAAAGAAAATAATTCAAATACAAAAGCAACACAATCAGATTAACACAGGACCTATCAGCTTCAATATAGAAGGATCAGAAGAACTGGAATAACATATTTTGGAAAGCTAAAGACCTGGGATTACAGTCCAGAATTCAGCATATACTGTCAGAGAAAAAGGTGGATGTTCAATGAAATACAGGACTTCCGGAATTTCCTGATATAAAGACCAGAACTGAACAGAGAATTCAATTGCCAAATATGCGACTGGAGAGTTACATTAAAAAGGTAAATGAAAAAGGTGACAAAAAACAAATTTGTTTTAAACAAATGTTGATCCCTAAAAGGGAAGCTATAACATTTCTAATTCTCTAGAACTTTACTTCTCTAAGGAAAAATTAGAGGGTAGAATATAATTGAAGAGAATGAACCTAATGGATATGAGTATGGTTGGGTCTTGCCTCTCAGTTGAAGAGGACCAAGTTCACCAACACTATATTTGAGACAAAAAGCCCTGAAAAAAAAAGCAGGGGGTGTTAACTTTAACTCAAGTGTCTTATTATACTTTGACTATATATATATATATTATATATATATATATATATGCATATATATATATATATATTTAACCTAAGTGTCTTGTTATACTTTAATACTTTAATCACAAGGTACTAAGCACCTCATCCAATGAGGGCATCATAAATTGCGAGGACCTGAGACAGTGTCTCTGTTACTTATAATCATTTGTAAAGTTCTCAGTGAGACCTCCAGAGCCTCCCAGTACACAGAGATCTTCAAGATTTTTACAATTAATTAGATCAGAACTTAACAAGGGGTTAAGTACCTGGGGTGGGGGAGCAGGGTAACGTATGAAGGAAAATAGGCCTGGGGCAAGCTGCACAAATAGTTTTAAAAATGATATAACTTTATATGATACTTTGGCTTGTATGGAGGATTGTGTGTACTTGAGAGATACTTGAAAGGGGAAAGGTAAAAAATGATTATAATTATAATTTGATGCAATTTGAATCAATGATGTTTATCAAGCAATAAAGTAAATGGTGATATCTTGATAACAATAGGAGCTTATCAAGCAATTAAATAATCAAACTGTGATTGATGATACCTCATTAATAATATTATAACACCAAGGGAAAAGGCACAAAGATTTATAATTTTAGAAGGAAAGAAGGGAGAATGTGAATGCTGAGTAAATTCTATTCAATTGATTTAGCTCAGTGATGGAATAAGATACATTCCCACTTGGGCTTAAAAATCTAACTTAATCTACAGGGGAGGGGGAACTGGGAAAGGTAAGGGAAGAAGGAACTGATAAAAAGGGAAGGAAAGGTATAAGTGAAAACAAACTGAAAGTTAAGTTTCTAAAAGAAAAGTCAAGGGGAAAGGTAGTAAATTTTTGGTGAGGAGAAGGAGAAAAAGAAAGAGATAAAAATAAATGGAGAGAGATAACATAAAGGGAAATACAGACTTAGTAATATTAACTGTAAATGTGAATGGGATGAAATGTCCCATAAAATGGAAGTGGATAGCAGAATGGATTAAAAACCACAATCCTACAATATGTTGTTTACAAGAAACACATTTGAAGCAGAGAAATATACACAGAGTAAAGGTAAAAGGTTGGAGCAAAATATATTATGCCTCAGCAGAAGTAAAAATATATGGGGTAGCAATTTTAATCACAAAGTAAAAGCAAAAATTAATCTCATTAAAAAGGATAAGGAAGGAAGCTGCATCTTCTTAAAAGGCACCATTGGTAATGAAGCTAAATTATAACTAAATATGTATGCACCTACTGGCATAGTATCAAGATTCCTAGAGGAAAAGCTAACTCAATTACAAGGAGAAATAGACAGCAAAACTTTAATAATGGGAGAACTCAATCTTCTTCTCTCAGAACTAGATAAACCTAACAACAAAATAAACAAAAAGGAAGTTAAGAATGTGAATGAAATCTCAGAAAACTTATATATGATAGATCTCTGGAGAAAATTTAATGGGGACAAAATGAATATACCTTTTTCTCATCAGTACATGGCACCTTCACCAAATTGACCATGTACTAGGGCACAAAAACCTTAAAATCAAATGCAGAAAGGCAGAAATAATAAATCCATGCTTCTCAGACCATGATGCAATAAAAATTACATATAATAAAGGATCAGGGAAAGATAAACCAAGAACTAATTAGAAAATACATAATTTTATCTTAAACAATGGGTGGATAAAACAGCAAATAATAGAAACAATCAATAATTATATCCAAGAAAATGATAATAATGAGACATCACCAAAATTTATGAGATATAGCAAAGGCAGTTTTGAGGAGAAACTTTATATCTCTAAATGCCTATATGAATAAAATAGAGAAAGAGGAGATCAATGAATTGGGTATGCAACTAAAAAAGCTAGAAAAAGAAAAAAATTAAACAATCCCAATTAAATACCATATTAGAAATTCTGAAAATCAAGGGAGAGAGTAATAAAATGGAAAGCAAGAAAAACATTGCTCTCATAAATAAAACAAAAAGTTGGTTTTATGAAAAAGCTAAAAAAAAAAAAGAAAAACCTCTGGTTAATCCGATTTTTTTAAAAAAAAGAAAGAAGATAAGCAAATTACCAGAATCAAAAATGAAAAGGGTGAACTAATCAGAAATAAGGAGGAAAGTAAAGAGATAATTTGGAACCATTTTGCCGAACTATATGCCAATAAATTGGACAACTTGAGTGAAATGGATGAATATTTACAAAAATAGAAACTTCCCAGATTGACAAAAGAAGAAATAAATTACTTAAATAACCCCATTTAAGAAAAAGAAATTGAAGGAACCATCAATAAACTCCCTAAGAAAAAGTCTTCCAGTACAGATGGATTTACAAGTGAACTCTACCAAACATTTAAGAAACAATTAATTGCTATTCTACATAAATTATTTTTAAAAACAGGAGAGGAAGAAGTTCTGCCAAACTCCTTTTATGACACCAACATGGTGCTGATACCTAAACCAGGAAGAACCAAAACATATGAAAAAAATTACAGAACAATCTCCCTAATGAATATTGATGCAAAAATCTTAAATAAAATTTTAGCAATGAGACTACAGCAAGTTATTATCAGGATAATACACCATGATCAAGTTGGTTTTATAACAGGCAGGCAGGGTTGATTCAACATTAGAAAAACACTTGACATAATTAAGCATATCAATAGTAAAACCAACAGAAATCATATGATTATCTCATTAGATGATAAAAAGGCCTTTGATAAAATACAACATCCATTCCTATTAAAAACACTAGAAAGTTTTGGAATAAATGGAGTTTTCCTTAAAATAATAAATAGTATCTATCTAAAACCATCAACAAATATTATATTTAATAGGATAAACTCAGAGCATTTCCAGTAAATTCAGGGGTGAAACAAGGATACTCATTATCACCATTACTATTCAATATAGTGTTGGAAATGCTAACAGTAGCAATAAGAGAAGAAAAAGAAATGGAAAGAATCAGAACTGGCAATGAGGAAGCAAAACTTTCATTCTTTGCAGTTGATATGATAGTATAGGAGAGAACCCAAGAAAATCAACTAAAAACTCCTTGAAACAATTACAAATTTAGCAAAGTAGCAGGATATAAAATAAACCCACATAAATCATCAGCATTTCTATATATGAACAACAAACCCCACGAACAAAAGATAGAAAGAGAAATTCCATTTAAAATGACTGTAGACATTAATTACTTGGGAATCTACCCCCCCCAAGACAAACCCAGAAATTGTATGAACATAATTATAAAGCTCTCCTCACCCAAATAATATCAGAGTTAAATAATTGGAAAAATGTCAAATGCTCATGTTTAGGTAGAACTAATATAATAAAAATGACAATTCTCCCCAAATTAAATTACTTATTCAGTGCCAAACTACCAAATAACTACTTTACCAAGTTAGAAAAAAAAATAAGTAACAAAATTCATCTGGAACAAGAAAAGGGCAAGAATAGCAAGGGAACTGATAGAAAAATGTAAAGGAAGGTGGTCTACCAGATCTAAAAATATACTATAAAGCAGCAGTCATCAAAATTGCATGGTATTGGTGGGAGGAGGCAGCTAGGTGGCTCAGTGAGTAGAGCACTGGCCCTAGAATCAGGAAGTCCTGAGTTCAAATCCGGCCTCAGACACTTAGTAATTACCTAGCTGTGTGATCTTAGGCAAATCACTTAACCCCATTGCCTTGTCAAAAAAAACTGCATGGTACTGGTTGAGAAACAGAGTAATGGATCAGTGGATTAGGATAGGTTCTAAAGAGGGTGCAGGAAATGTCTACAGCAATCTACTATTTGGCAAACCCAAAGACATCAGCCTCTGGGATAAGAACTCACTATTTGACAAAAAATTACTGGGAAAACTAGAAAATAGTATGGCAAAAACTAGACATAGATCCACCTCACACCCTACAGCAAAATAAGGTAAAAATGGGTACAGGATCCATAAATTAATATAGACTAAAAAATATTCCATCTATCTGCTCTATGGAAAAGGGATATATTTATGACTAAACAAGAATTAGAGCATATAATAAACTGAAAATAATTGATTTTGGCTATATTAAATTAAAAAATCTTTGCCCTAATAAAATCAATGCTGCCAAAGTTAGAAGAAAAAGGGGCGGCTAGGTGGCACAGTGGATAAAGCACTGGCCCTGGAGTCAGGAGTACCTGAGTTCAAATCTGGTTTCAGACACTTAATAATTACCTAACTGTGTGGCCTTGGGCAAGCCACTTAACCCCATTTGCCTTGCAAAAACCTAAAAAAAATCCAAAGTTAGAAGAAAAGCAGAAATCTGGGAAACAATTTTCACAACCAGGACTTCTGATAAAGGTCTCATTTCTAAAATATATAAACAATTGCATCAAATTTATAAGGTCACAAGTAATTCCCCAATTGATAAATCATCAAAGGATATGAATAGACAGTTTTCAAATAAAGAAATTAAAGCTATATACAATCATATGAAAATATGACCCAACGCACTATTGATTAGAGAAATGCAAATTGAAACAACAATAAGGTATCATCTCATACCTATTAGATTAGCCTAGATGAGAAAAAGGTAAGATGATCACTGTTAGAGAGGTTATGGGAAGATTAGGACATTGATGCATTGCTGATGGTCAAGAGTGACCTAGAGATCTTGACTTAATGCAACTGAGTTCATGCAATTAGGTGATTGAATATTATCCCACATACCCCCTGTGATGATTGGGGTTCAATAGCATATCATGCATCATATGATGTGGAGGGGATCATATTAAGGGCATGTCATGGAATGGGTGGACCTAGATTGTAATTGAGAGCCTATGGAAATCCAAGAGGGAGGGGAAAGAGTTTCTGAAAGCTATAAAATACCTGATGTTTGAATGCCACCTCGTGCCTTATGCCAGGTGAGGTACTCATATCCTGCAGGATTCATGAATAAAATTCTACAATTCTAAAATTTTTTCTCATTCCAGCAGGTTTTTCTTTCATTCATTTATAACAAAAACTTGGGATTTTTCAATGAACTTTAAGAATAATTTAAAAGTATAATTAAAAATGAGAGCAGTTATAACTACTACATTTCCAACTTCATCCTATAGCCAAGAAATTGAGGACAAATCATATCAGTACTTTTCTCAATAACTCTCAACCTAATTGCAGGCCTGACTGTTTTATATAGCACACAATTTCTTATAATCAAACCCTTTAAGAATTCAAATATGATTAATGTTTTATATTAACTTTCATTGTTGTTCAGTCATTTTAGTTGTGTCTTTTCATGGTTCATTTGCTATTTTTTGAATAACATGCTGAAGTAATCTGCCATTTTCTTCTACAGATCATTTTTATAGATGAAGAAACCAAGACAAATAGGATTAAATGATTTGCCCAGTGCCACATAGCTAGTAAGTGTCTGAGGCCAGATTTGAACTCAGGGAGATAAGTCTTCCTGACTACCAACCATGCACTCTATTCACTGCACCATTTAATTAACCTTTTATATTAACTAGACCTATCTCATAACATTCATATTTCTAAAATTCACACAATATTATACAATTCCATTTGAGTTCCACATTTTAAACCTAATTCTGACTATATTGGAGAGGTAAAATAGCAAAATGGACAGAATGCTAATATTCACAGGTATCAGATAGGATAACAAATGTAGGCACTGATTCCTTGCTAATTTGCTAAATTTAGGAGGATATACAGTTTCTCCTCTGGTGTATCATGAGAGGATGGATTCTTCTTATATGTAGCTAAATTCAACCTGCTCTTTAGGATTCTTTCTCAGAAGCTTGAGATTTACTGATTGCTTCTGGTGATGTAGCAGCAACTACCCCCCCAGTCACTTTTTCTAGTTTTGTTTTGTTTTTTAATTTGTATGCCCATTTCAATTTTCTACTTTTTCCTCTATTTTACTGATATAAGTAATTAGAGATATAAATTTTCTCCCAAATATTACTTTGGCAGCATCTGATAAATTTTAGTATGTTGTCTCATTGCAATTTTAAAATGAAATTATTAATTGTTTCCTTGATTTTTTTTCTCATTTTTGAGGATGAGATTAATTTCAAGTTACATTTTAATCTCTATCAATTGCTCAGTATTGAATGTGATTTTTATTGTATTATGATCTGAAAAGGCTGTATTTTGTACCTCTGCTTTTTTGCACTGGGTAGTGAGGTTTATAATTTATAATAAATGCTCTAATAAATAGATGCCATACCTATTCTTGCCTATTCTTCATTTAATTTTATCCAGAGATTTCTCATGTCTAACTTTTGCAGAAATTTTATTCATCTCTTTAACTTCTTTCTTATTTATTTTTGGTTAGATTTATCTAGTTCTGAGAAGAGAAAGTTGACTTCCCTACTAATATAGCTTTATTATCTATTTCTTCCTGTAACTCATTCAACTTTTCCTTCAGAAATTTAGATGCCATACCATTTGGTGCATATATAGTTAGTATTGATATGACTTCATTGTCTGTAGTATCTTTCAGCATGATATACCTTTCTTCCTTATCTCTTTTAATTGGATCTATTCTTGTTTTTGCTTTGTCTGAGCTCACAATTGCTACCTCTGCTTTTTTGCTTCAACTGGAGCATAATAAATTCTTCCCCAGCCTCTCACCTTTACCTTGTATGTACTTCTTTGCTGCAAATGTTTTTCTTGTAACAACATATTGAATAATTCTGGTTTTTAATCCACTCTGCTTTCTGCTGCTGTTTTATGGGTGAGTTCATTCCATTCACATTTATAGTTATGATAACTATATTATAATGTATTTCCTTCCATGCTATTTCTCCTATTTATTCCCCTCCTCTCTCTTACTCCTTTAGTGAGACAAACCTTTCCTGCTGATCTGGAAAGCTGCTTCCCTGCTCTTAGATCATTTCTGGGACAGTTTTTTTGTTATTTGGAGGGGAATTTAGGAAGGCTTCTTAAGGGAAGGTTCCATCCTCACTCTGCCATTTTGGCATTGGAAGTCCAACTTTGGACACTTTCAAGGGCTCTGCCCATATCTGGAATGCTCTCCCTCCCTATCTTTCCCTTTCCATTCAATCTAATCTTAGTTCCTTCCCTCTGAGACATACCTAACTTTTTGGTTCTATAAAACTTGGTCACATGTAATTATTTGCATGTTATATCCTCCATTAGATTATGAATTCCTTGAGGACATTTATGAGGACATGAATTCCTTGTTTTTTTGTTTGGTTTTGCCTTTCTTTGTATCCCTAGTGCTGGCCCACAGTAGCTATGAAATAAATGTTAGATTACTGACTGGGGGTAATACCAAAACCAACAAAAATAATAATGCTCTATAATTCAAGGCATTCAATGCCACTGTTCTATACAAAGTCTGACTTTATTTTGTAAAAATATATGGGAAAATGCAGTTGAGTTGACTAATATGTTTTAGAGTTGCTGAAACATAGACAAACAGGAAAATAAAGTACATAGTTATTCCTCAGGGAGAAAAGAAGCATAGAATCTATTTTAGGTCTTCTCCAAAGGGAAAGATTCTTGAGTTTACCAGTAGTCATTCTGATACTGAGATTGGATGTGAAACAGAACATTATGAGAAAACTGCAACAATCACCAGCTGTTCAACCAACAACATCCTGTTTCTAACAGATGTTCCCCAACAGAAGAAGCTAGCATCAACATGGCTGTAGTTATTGTGGCTATAGTTGTAATACATGGAAATAAAAAATTAACAGATTATGAAAGAGGAAAAGCACCTGAGATATCAAAACTGTATTCCACAACTGATCCAAGGGCCTTTTTTTTTTATTTTTCTTCTGATATTAGCAAGTCTAAAAAAAAGGCATAGATATTGGTTCAACTCACTATTGCCAGAACCTTGAGTATGAAATGGGAATATAAATTCAACAAATAAATATCCAAATGGATCTGTGATTTCATCAATGTGAATGTACCCTCTTTTACAGATCATACAGTATCTCTCTAACCTGTGAAATTCTTGTCTATATCCTTTCACAGATTTGCCAATAAAAATCTTTGTTATTTTCTCTTGGTATCATGAGGGTACAAATTGAGTATGTGTACTGTCCATTCAATTGTCCCTCACTGTTTAGTCTTTTTCCATTTGAGATCATACATTTTCTGGATGACTTTTATCCCAACTCCTTTTTTCAATTTTTTTTTGCAAAAAACCATCACCTCAAGTAAGAACTGTCTGAAAGGGGCAGCTAGGTGGTGCAGTGGACAGAGCACCAGCCCTGGAGTCAGGAGTACCTGAGTTCAAATCTAGCCTCAGACACTTAATAATTATCTAGCTGTTTTGACCTTGGGCAAGCCACTTAACCCCATTGCCTTGCAAAAACCTAAAATAAAAGAAGTGTATGAGAAACTATAACACTAAATTATTTGTCCTTGAATAGGGTAATGATGATTAAAGAGCAATAAGAGAAACTACTCAGATAGGGGAAAATATTTCTGCTTAACATGTTATTTATTTAAGGGGGAAGCTAATTTCAAAAATTAATTTCCAATGTTCTGCCACTTAAAAATCAAAAGTATGATTGTGGAATATTGACATTATTTTAGGATCATCCAATGAGGACCTGTTTTAATGGTGGTAGAGAAACCATGGGATACATAAAAGTCAAGCCACTGTCAAATGCACATAGCACAAAAACAACAAGAATTAACATCACCTTTAAGAAAAAAATAATTAGGAATGAAAGTTGCCCTCAGCCCTTGATAATGATATTCCTAAAGCACAATTCTGATCCTATCAATAAAGAATTTTCAGGATCAAATACAAACTTCTCTGTTAGGTATCTAAAGTCTTTCCATCTGACTCTAACCTCCTCTTCCAGACTGACTTCACATGATTCTTCTTTAAATTTTCTGTCACACTAGCCTATTTCCTATTCCCCAGACATGATGTCCCACCTCACTACCCTACCTTTGAAAAGGCATAAATCTTCCCTTGACTTAATAGGATATTTTCTTTGTTCAGAGAGGACCCTACATTCTTAAATTTAATAATTTAAAAACAAATTATACTTAACAAAATAGTTCATAGTTAAGTCAATAAATATTTATTAAACATTTACTATGAAACAGACACTGAGCTAAAACACTAGGGAAGAAGAGAGAGAGAGGGAGGGAGACAGAAAGAGAGAGAGAGAGAGAGAGAGAGAGAGGCAGAGACACAGAGAGACAGAGAGGGAGGGAGGGATGAGAGGAGTGGAGGAAAAAGGACTATCTTTTCTATTCTTTCCTCCTGGACTATGTTATTGTTATAAGATATTTAGGTAGTTTCAGATATAATCATTTTTATTGAGATTCTTCTTGATAGACTGGAATGCTAGTGCTTCTTTTGTTTTCTTCGGGTATTTTTGTTTTTTTTAGTTTTTTCAAGGTCAATGGGGTTAAGTGGCCCAAGGCCCAAGGCCCAAGGCCACACAGCTAGGTAATTAAGTGTCTGAGGTCAGATTTGAACTCAGGTTCTCTTGACTCCAGGGCCAGTGCTCTATTCACTGTGTCACCTAGACGCCCCTAGTGTTTCTAAGTTTATAATAAAAACAGATTTGAAAAAAATTCCCCCTGCAATACCTTCAATCTCTTGGAACTCTTAGTTAACTGCAAGTATCCATCTTGTACTACAAATCTTTCTTGATATAAGTGCTACCTTTTCATTACTTTGTATGTAAAATGTATTTTCTTATCTGTGTACCTATATATTTTACCATAATACAATGTAAGCCTTTTGGAGACAGAAACTTTCTACTTGATGTATACATCCCAGCACCTCTAAGTCCAACACGTAGCAGGTGATTGATATTCACAAGGAGGAAACAAAGGTACCTTCATTTGTCAAAAATATGTTATACCTTCAAGGCCTCAGAGAATCAGCAAAGACACTATAGGAGAGCAAAGAATCAGCTTTAATAAGAAAGCAGGATACACAATAAATCCACCAAAATCACCAGAATTTCTATGTGACAATAACAGTTCCAGAGGAAATAATTGAAAGGACAATCTTGTTCAAAATAACAAAAAACTGAATAAAATGTCTACGATTTCACCAAGATATACGCAAGAGTGATATAAATATAATTACAAAGCATTTTTAAAAATAAAAAATGACAAAAAATTAAAAGAATATCCATTAGTCATTCTGTCATAACAAAATAATAAAAATGATGATTCTATATAAATTAAGTTATAGAGTTAGTACTGCAACAAACCAGCAAGGTGATATTTTATAGAGAATGAAGCAAAATAACTTTGGAGGGATAAAAGGACTAGAACTTTAGGGAAAATAATAATAATAACTAGCATTTATATAGCACTTTCAGATTTCCAAATTGCTTTAATTATGTCATTTAATTCCAATGTCACAAAACATGTATGATGATGATGATGGTGATGATGATGATGATGATGATGATGATGCTCATTTTGCAAACAAGGGAACTGAGGCTGAAGTGATTTGCCCAGCAACACAAAACTAATTAATGTCTGAGAATGATGAAATCAAAATGGTGAAACAAAGTAGAAATGAAGAAGTCTTATTCAGACTTACAGACTTCAAATTATGTTGCAAAACAAGGTAATCAAAAATTATTTAGAAATGGTTTAAAAATATCAAAGAGAGGGAGGTATGGAGTAATGGATAGAGAGCTGACCTCAGTCACAAAGATCTGAGTTCATGTCCCACCTCTGACATATATTGGCTGTGTGATCCTGTGGAACTTACCTAACCTCTCAGTGACCCAAACAACTTCCTAAGAGTGGAGTACAGAGCAGGTGCCAATCTGCGTGGAAAGGAAAACCTGCTCCCCAAAAGCTCTCTCTGATGATTTAACTATAAGATAGTCTAAAACAAAACCTTCCAAAAACAAAAACAGAAACAAAAACAAAAGAAAGAGAGAGAGAGAGAGAGAGAGAATAGGGAAACAGACAGAAATAAGCAAATTTAGTATTTTAACACATCAGACAGTGTCTGATATACAGTAGTCATTTAATATGTTAATTAATTGATCTGAGAACATGAGCTCCTTGTGAAAGAAGTCTCTATTTTATAACTGCAGGGAAAACTAGAAAAACAGCTTAGCAGAAATTGGGTTTAGATGAATATTATACAGTGCCAACCACAACAAAATGGATATACAGCATGAATACTAAAAATTATACCATTTTTATAAAGTGAGAAAATCAGAATATGCACCTTTCACAGTAGAGCTTGATGGAGTTCTTAATAAGGTATTTCATTCATTTTTCAGTTTTGAAGAGGACCGATGGCAACATAGATGATATATTGACTTATGCATGAATTAGATTGAAGGGAAGTAGAGTTGCACAAAATCATCATCTTAATTTTTTTCTTCCAGAGTTATCAAAGTTCAGTGGCAAGACATAAGTCAAGAAGACTGATGAAGGCCAGGGATGCAATGGATGATCTCTGCAAAGCTCTAACACACCACA
Organism: Macrotis lagotis; assembly: GCF_037893015.1. NCBI lineage: Eukaryota > Metazoa > Chordata > Mammalia > Peramelemorphia > Peramelidae > Macrotis > Macrotis lagotis. The sequence continues at coordinate 56,253,619 of NC_133664.1, read as the reverse complement.
CCATTTGCTTCAGTTGCCTTCATGACATTGGAACTGGAAGAAATTGTTATCATATACTCATTCCACGGGGGAAAGTCTTCACATGCTTGAGAAGACATCCCTTTAACTCCCCTACAGGTCAGTTAGCCTCAAGATGGTTTTAGGGCGATCTGGTGCTAGATAGAGGTAGTCACAAAAGAAGAAATAGGTCAGTTAAATATAGGAAATTGAAAAGCTTCTGCAGGAACCAAAACAATGAAGTAAGGATAAAAAGGGAAGGTGTGAATTAGGAGGGGAAAAAAAATCTCTTTGCATCCTATGTCTCTTAGGGTTTGATATCCAAGACACACATAACTATGGCTCTAATCTGGTTTTGGTAGGAATTATTGTCAGTATACATGCATGTCTGTGTGTGTGCGTGTTTCTCTGTGAATTAGATCCACTAGAATGAGGCAAAAGGACTTTGCCCTCAGAGCACTGAAATTAAATTGGAAATTATTCCCTTATCCAAGATGGGTACACTCACTCCCCATAGTGAACATTCCCTATGCCTCAGCTTGTGCTACAAGTACCATATGGGTTCCAAGATCTTGGTATCATGATGTTCTATTCCAGTAAGCCATGTCCTCCCCTTCAAAATCTTTGAGGGAAAAGAATCTCATTCTCTGAGGGATGGGTTACCCCCTTTTAGTGGCAAGAATGCACCCATGATGGTACTTTCCTCTGAGATATTGTCATTGTTGCCCTGCACGGTAACCAAAATTTTCTGAGGTACAATAGTTACAACTCAGGTGTGTTGTTCTTTAGTCGTTTTCAATTGTACCTGACTCTTTGTGCCTACTTTGAAATCCAAACATAATTAATTTGCAAAGTATTTTAAGATACAATGTTACATATATTTTTCCTAATAATTTCTCATTACTGAAGTAATTTGGATTTGTAGTCATATAAATAAAATACATGCAGGAAAAAGTCTTTAAACAAGAAAGAACAATTGATACATGCATGAAGAAGGGTCCTATTTCTAGTTCAATTGTGAAAGATTATCCCACATTCCCTTATGTAGCAACCAACTTAAGACTTTGACAACTTTGACTTTATGAAAAGATGAGGCAGGTTTACATGCTACTGACATAAAACTAGTGGTTTACACCCACTTTTAAATATTGGCTTATTATTCTTAACTTACTATCACTAATTTGTCTAAAGAAGATGATCAAGGCATATTCAATTAACCAATTAGTTAAACTTGACCTTAGAAATATAAACAACTTGATGACAAATTTGCAAACTGACTTTTCTTGCCAGTAGCCTTGACTGTTTGATCTTTAATCAGAGACCTAGAGCTAGGAGGACTTGAATCCAAATCTGGTCTCATACTCTTACTAGCTGTTTGACCTTGTGCAAGTCACTTAACCCTGTTGCTTCAGATTCCTCATTGAATGTAATCCTTTAGCTGGGTCCAAAACACACCAAAATATATCATAAGCACTAGTAAATGTACTGTAATTACATCCATGCATTCTCATTCTCACATTCCTACTTATCATATTAGCTTTGGTTTGGGAACTGGCACAAAAACTCTTCCCAGAAGTTAGGATACAATATAAACTAAATAATACAGTTTTTCATCTAATCTCACTGAATTTAAGACCCAATAATTCACTAATATACTCTCCTACATTATTTCAATATTGTAGAGTTTAATACTTGTATAACTGAACTACCTCTCTTTAGTTCAAATGTGCAGAGGTAACTTTATTTGGACTAGAATTTTGTTAGAAATTCATTCCAATTTAACAAAAATTTATTAAGCACTTTTTAAGCTCTAGGATCTTATTGTTTAAACAAAATATAGTATTCCATTATTAATTAAATGAGGAAGTGGAACAATTTCATATAGCCTCTTAAACTGAGTGGTTTCATCATTTTGTTTAAAGTTTCCAAAACATCAGGCACACCCACATTGAAATATAAAAACAAAAATAAATTCCAGAAGGCAAGCATAAAATATTGGTTTATCTAAACTAGAATTCTTTTCTTTTTTTTCCATTTTTGCAAGGCAAATTGCCCAAGGTCAATAGGTAATTATTAATTGTCTGAGGTTGGATTTGAACTCAGGTTCTCCTGACTTCAGGGCCAGTGTTCTATCCACTGCACCACATAGCTGCCCCTATAATTCTTTTTATTAGTTCAAATGAACTAAAGCAAATTTTGTAGAATAGAATGCTATGAGAAAAGATCCCAATTCAACATATAATAAGGTGGGGTTTTTTTTCTATGCTCCAAGTATTGGAGATACAAAGGTCAAAAAAAAAAAAAGATAGCTTTTGTTATGCAGTGCAATTCCTTATAGATTTGGTAAATTAGAATAAAGGAGGGAAAGAATGTGAATTCTGATGCCATGGGCTATTATCACCTACAGTAATAATTCAGGGACCAGACTGAACCCACCCTTGTTCAAACTCCAGTAACAACAAACAATATTCTAAAGGAACTCTATCCTGTATGTCTGCTTTTACATTTCTGGGTTTTAACAATAGTCCCAATATTGTACTTTTATTTGCTTTTTTTGCTCAATGTGTCTCCATATAGATCTATATATGTCTAGATAATCATGTCTCTTTTTGTGTCTTTATGCCCAGTTGATTATGCCCATGATAAGTGTGTCTTTATCTGTATTACTATATGTATTTGTGTATCTCTTTAAATAGAGAGTGCAAGCTAGAGTCTTCGTGGACTCTATTTTTTGTCTTTTTTATCAGCATGGTCTATTACACTGCTTTGATCCACAACAGGTACTTTGTAAAACTTGGTTGGATTAAATGGAATAAGGATGAGTGGAGAAACATGGTCCAAAATGGTTTGTGAAAATGGGTTTTGGAAAAGTAACAAAGAAAGAACATGTAAAAAAAAGTTAAAAAAAAAAAGAAAGTGTATGCGTGTGTGTGTGTGTGCGCGTGCGCGTGCGCACGCGTAATGTGTACACTTGTTCTTAGACCAAATGACTAGTTCAGGCCCCTAATGACTACTTTTTTGTCTTTTGAACATCTCGGTATTATCATTAAAATCATCACTAGAGGAAAGATTGGGACAGGAAAAGGCAAAATGCTGACAGTAAAGCTGAAACATTTGAAGATTTGTTCTTCCTTCTCAGAGGAGACATGGGAAAAGTATTATATTTTATGACTAAAATAAGATTTGGAAAGTTATCTAGGAAAATAAAAATTGGAGTTTGAAGAGCCCATAAGAGACTACTATGTTAGGAAATTGAAGCCCAGAAAGATTAAGTGACATTCAATGTCTCATAGTTAAGTGGAAGTGGCGAGATTCAAACCCTTGTCTCCCAACTCCAAATTCAGCACACTTTCCACTGCAACATATTGCTTTACTTAATCCGTTGCTGTCCATTATTGCAAATGACTGAGAAAGGGTACTGTATTACATACACATGAGTAAGTCTTTATCTCATGGTTCAAGATACACAAGGGTCATCCCAATTGCTCCCACAATGCATGCAAAAAGAAGAGGGGATCAGTCCAGGAAAACAACCTAACCTATGCACAATAATAATGATATCAGCTATATACCTCTAATCATGTAATGTCTACATGGGAACATATACCATATCAACACATATAATGATAAGGAATTGGTATTACTTTCATGAGTTGGACTTAAAGCCTTCTAAAGACACATACAAATGATTGCTAGATTGTTTTAAAAAACTCAAAGAAAAAAATCACTTTGAAATTTAAATGCAGAATTTTAATTTAAAACAGCTTAAATGCAGAATGTTTTAAAATTTTTTTAATTTAAAGTTTTAAAAACTCAAAGAAAAAAATCACAATTTGAAACCTACTTGAATTTAAGATCATAGATTCAGAGATCAAAGAGACCTTCATTCATTTAGTGGTTGAACAAAATGAACCAAAAAAAGTACTTTGGACCACTGAGTCTAAGACCTCTGAGACAAAATCCAACATTCCCTTCCCCTGTACCACACAAAACAGAATTCCATGCTATAGAAATCTCTTCAATATTTTGCTAATGAACCCTGCCTTATCTTAATAATAATTTACCATGTTCTTGTTTAATATGACATCATTATTTATTCAATATTCAAAGGGCATTTATTAAGTGTGCCTACTTTGTACAAAGCAAAGCTGCAACTGGTTTCATGGATAAGGAGCTGACCTACAAGTTAGGAAGACTTGTTTTCACATACAGTTCCCATACTTGTCAGTGTGACCCTGGGCAAGTCACTTAAACTCTCAAGGTAGAATAGATACAGATGAAAGGCACTATGCTGGGTGCTGGAGATACAGAGACAAAATTTTAAAATTCTTTTCCCTCAAGCATGTACATAATATTTAAAAATAACAATCTGATAATTTTTAAGCAGGAATTGAGGCATTCATTATCCAAATAGTTAAGCATTGAACACACATACTTATGCAATTAAATTTGCTTTTCTCATTGATATTAGCTTTTTGAAGGAAAGGTTAATTGGCATTGGAGGTGACCATATACATTGCCTGGCTTACATGATATGTAAATGAAACATGGAGATTTTCAAGATTATAAAAAATGTAAACTACACATTATTTCAATACTGCCACTACATTTTACAGAAGATGATTTCCAACTGTTTGTCATTAATTTTCTTAGATATAATATAACAATAGCATATCTTAAAACTTCATTGTAGGACTTGCCATTGAGAAGTCCATATTAATGAAAACAGTACAACTGTAATATAATGAGTTACGCTTGAAAATAATAAAATTCTATTTCTCTAACTCTAAACTGCTAATAAGGCTTTTCCAGGAGGATAGGGTCCTGGGGGAACTATTTTAAAAAAAATAAATAAAGCTTCATTTGTAAATAGCATCCATTATATTGCAAATAATTGAAAAGTTCGTATTTTAAAAAATTCTTCCCCAAGAAGGTAAAATATTTCATCTAAATCCTTGTTTAGTAATAGTTTTGCTTAACAAATCCTTATTTTAGGGTTTAGTTTGTTTTCCTTTTTTAACCAGACCCCCAGATCTAGTAGGGAATAGGAATGGGAATGCCCAGAATAAGGTTTTACTTTTACTCCTAGGACATTTTCTGTCTAAAAGGAAGTTTCATTGGTGGAGAAAAACCTGAATGTAGTTAAGTAGTTGAAGTATAAATAAGAAAGAGTCACTAGAATGTTTTTTAAAAGACCTAGGACAGGAGTGATTGGCCCCAAAGCAGCAATCAAACTAATTCTAACAAATATAAAAGGGAAATCCTGTAAAAAGACACCTAAGGAACTTAGGAGACTTTTATGAGGTATGACTATGATTCGAAGCAGAGAGATATAGCTAAATATGTAAACAGGATACAACCACCCCGACTTAAACACTGCAGGGTGCCCAGACACTCGCAGCATCTCAATTGTGTCAGACCACATGATGAAACTATTCACAAAAATCTCCGCTCGCTTGTCTCGCCAGGCCACGGTTCTCAAAATTCCAGAACTGAAAGGTGGCTCCTCAGCTATAGCAGATCCAGCTTGATGGTTCTGGGCAATTGTTCTTGGTCTGGGCATGGGAGTCCTCTTAGCTACCTCATTTGGTTTTACCTGCTCAGTCACAGTTTTCACTTCTTGCAAATTAGTTGTATGAATATGTGGATCTTCATTTTCTGAAATAAATCAAATATTAAGCTGTCAATTAAAAAGTTATTATTATACAGTAATTTGAGGTAGAACTTTTAACATATTTTCTATATATCTAGTAGGACACAGATCTAAAATTGGCTATTAACTTATTGATCAAATGATTTCAATATAATATCAAAAATCATCAAGCAAACATTTCTTAAAGATCTTGCCTGCAAAGCTTTGGGGGAAATTAAAAAATTAGATAAGGTATATACTTTGACTCTCAGATTACTAAAACTGGAATTTTTAGAAAGTCCAACAAGGATATAAAACTCAAAAAGAATAGCTGTAACATAAACCAAAGGTGACAAACATGGAACTGATGAGACACGTGTGGTCCACATACTCCTGAGTAATCAAATTAAAATGGAATTGGAAAATATTTCACAAAATAAATAAAAATACAATAGAACATAAATAATGTTAATATGTGGCTTTCTAAAAATATATGCAGCTTGTAAGTAACCTTATATACAGTCTAGTGGCCACCATTTTTATTTGAGTTTGGCACCCCAATGTACAAGATGATATAATAAATGCATTATTGAGATGTCAAGAGGAGAGGGGGAAATCAAGGAAAGGTTGTTATTGATAGGATGATGGGAGTAGATTAAGGGGGGGAAGAGAAAGTTTTCATAAAAAAGAGGTAGCATTTAAGTTGAGATAAAAAGGCAAAGAGCTGGAGGAAAAACATTCCAGATACAGAGATACGATGAATAAAAACAGAAGAGGAAAGATAAATTAACAGAAAGAGCATAGTTAGCTGAATTTTTATTATGCATGAAACAAAGAAATATGTTTAGTTAGCTATGGTTAGATTAGAAGAAAACTTTGAAAGACAGTCAAAGAAGTTTTTCAGTTTTGCTCAAGGAACCATAAGGAACTATTGGAGATTATTGAACATAAAAAATAGCATCATGTCTGTGCATGAATGTGGAGTGGCTTAAAGTTTCTTGCCAGAGCATATAAGGAAATAGTTTAGGGATAGAGGAGTGAAATAGAATGTCTTTGACTGTCGAGTAATCAGACAGGTAGGAGGAGAACCAGGAAAGAGGAGTGAAGAAAGTATCAAGGAGAAGAGGATTATTGACAGTATCAAAGAGGTCAAGAAGGATAAAGATTAAGAAAAAGCCATTAAATTCTGCATTTAAGAGACATTTAGGAGAATGGGGAGCCAAGATGCTGGCATTAAGGCAGGAATTCCCAGAAACTCATTCCCCCCAAAACTACAAAAGTCATCAAATTATGACTCTAGCTGAAATTTAGAGGGGCAGAACCCACAGAAAGACTAAATGATACAATTTCCCAGTCCAAGACAACTTACAAGTGTTGCATGAAAGGTCTGTTTCATCAGGATCCGGGTTTGGAAAAAACCAGCCAGAGTCACAGTGAAGTGCAGCCGGGCCAAGTGCTTAAATCCCTGGGAGACACCTGGGTCCATGGCAGAGTGGGCAGTTTCCAGACCTCCTGGCCCAGGGATCACCAGGAACAACTGGAAGGTTGGTGAGAGAACTCTGCCACACCAGACTGAGGGCAGAACAAGCTCTGGCTTCAGAGCAGCCCTGCAGTGAGAACAGCCTGAACCTCCAGAGCACAGCCCACAGACAGTAAGGAGGTTGGGGGAGATTGCAGAGGCTCCTCTGCTCTCCCTGGGGCAGGACTCATCTGTTTGCCCACATTGAAATCCAGGTTGCAGTTTGGGCCCCCATACTTTGGGCCCCCAGACTCTTCTTATAGCTCCAGGGCAGAGGGGAGGGCCTGTGGTCATCCACATACCAGGCTAAGAGAGCAATTAGGGCCTCTCATAAGACCTTGGAGAAATTAAGGTCCCTGTGAGTTGCCCCCCAAAAAATACCCAAAGTCTTGGAAGTGTGGTAAAATAGTCATAGGCTGAGAAAATGAGTAAACAAAAGAAAAAGAAGAATCTGACCATAGAAAATTACTTTGGTCCCTTGGAAGATTCAGAAGATGACAAAATCAAAGTTTTTGTACTCAAAACCTCCAAGAGAAATAGAAAATGGACTCAGGTTATAGATGAGTTCAAAAAAGACTTTGAAAAGCAATTAAGGGAATTAGAGGAAAAACTAGGAGGAGAAATGAGAGTGATGCAGATAAATCATGAAGACCAAATCAGTAGCTTGGTGAAAGAAATACAAAAAGATACTGAAGAAAATATGCTAAAAACCAGTTTAGGCCAAATGGAAAAAGCAACACAAAAGGCAAAATAAGGAGAATGCCTTAAAAAGCAGAATTGGCCTGCTGGAAAAGGACTTAAAAAAGTTCTCTGAAGAAAGTAATCCTTCAAATGCTGAATGGATCTAAAGGAAGCCAATGACTATTGCAAAAATAATCAAAATTTAAAAGAAAAATGTGAAATATCTCATTGGAAAAACAACCAAGCTTGAAAACAGATCCAAGAGAGATAATTTAAAGATTATTGGGCTACCTAAAACTTATGACCAGGAAAAGAGTCTAGACTTCATTTTTCAAGAAATAATATGGCAAAATTGCCCTGAGATCCTAGAAGCACAGGGTAAAATAGAAATTGAGAGAATTCACCAGTTACCTTCTGAAAGAGATCCCAAAAGAAAAACTTCCAGGAATATTATAGTCAAATTCCAAAATCCCAAGTAAAAGAGAAAATACTAAAAGCTGCCCAAAACAAGCAATTCAACTACCATGGCTCTATAGTCAGGATTACACAGGATCTGACAATATCTACAATAAAGGCTCATAAGGTTTGGAATATGATGTTCCAGAAGGCAAAAGATCTTGGTTTTCAACTGAGAATCAACTACCTAGCAAAACTGAACATCCTCTTTCAGGGGAAAAGATGGATTTTCAAAGAAACAGGGACTTTCAGACTTTCCTATTGAAACATCCTGAGCTGAACAGAAAGTTTGATCTTCAAGTACAGGACTCAGGTGAAACATAGAGGGGGTAGAGAAGGACTAATTATGAGGAACTTCATGATGTAGAACTGTTTGTATTTCAGCAAGGGAAAAAGATACTGATAACTCATCTGAACTTTCTCATTTATAAGAGCAGTTAGAAGGAGCATATATAGACAAGGCACAGGAAGGAGTTTAACATAATGGTAAAATATAGTAAAAAGATGGAATCAATGGGTGATAAAGGAAAGTATTGGGAGGAAGAGAAAGAAGAGGAAGAAGGGGCTAAGATATTTCACATAAGAGTCAAGAAAAGGCTTTTTCTGGAGTGGAATGGGGGAAGGTGAGGGGGAATGAGTGAGACTTCATTCTCGCCAGAAAGGCTCACACACACTTAATAGGGCATAGAAATCTATCTTACCCTAGAGAAAAATGAGATGAAAGGGATGGGATAAGGGGGGTATGGGGTGAGGGAAGGGGGGGAATAGGTGATAGAAGAGAGGGAAGATTGTGAGAGAGGGTATTCTGATACAATGCAGTTGTGGACAAGGTAGAGAGAGAGAGAGAGAGAGAGAGAGAGAGAGAGAGAGAGAGAGAGAGAGAGAGAGAGAAAATTGAATAAATGAGAGAATGAGAGTGGAGGGAAATACAGTTAGTAAAAGCAACTGTAGGAAAAATATTGAAGCAACTTCTTTGGTGGACTCATGATAAAGAAGGCAACTCCTCCCAGAGACAGAGCCATTGGAATCTGAATACAGACTGAAGTACATTTTTTTCTTTCTCACTATTCTTGAGGTTTCTCATCTATTTGGGGGGGGTATGTTTACTCTCACAACAAAAATATTGTAATAATATAAAATAACTAAAGCAAAAAAGAGACTGTTGGTAACTTTGGAGAGACTAATTTCAGTTGAATGATGGATTGAAGACTGGTCTGCATAGAATTTAAAAGGTAGGGAGAGGTACCAATTGGAGACAATCTTCTAAAGATTAGCCATGAAAGGGAGAAAAGTTTCAAACAACAATTAATGAGGGATTTTGAAGATGGAGAAGATGTAGATATTTTTGCAGGTAGCAGGGAAGGGCTAAACACCTGGAGAAGACAAGATGGAGAGCCTGAACATGGCAGTGAGAAACAAGGCATGTCCTGATATTCCCACCCCCACCAGTGAGTCAAGGGTATGAACTCATATTCCCATAGTAAAGCAATTAGTGCTAAAAAGAGGGGTCAGAGATTCCTTATCAACAAGATAGAGTCAGATCACCAAATAAATATTTAATTAAAATTTTTGCATTTATACTTTCAATAAACCAATCATACATGAGTACTAATATCTCTAAAGCCAAGAAAGGAAATATTATCCAGTGGGAAGGGTTAGTCAAAAATATTAGCAGGAAATGTAAGGATAATCTAACTAGATCATAGATTTAGAGATAGAATTGAATGCTAGCCAAAAGCCTTTTTGTGAAGTAACTGAGGCCCAGAGAGGTGTAGGATGTAAAAAATGTAAGCTGCTTGAATTCAGACAGTATTTTCATTTCTTTCTTTGTGCTTCTGGCACCTTGCACATAATAAATCAATAAAATACCTTTGAATTGAATGGAACTGAATGGCAACAATCTCAAATCCAAAATAAAGTCTTTTGGTTATTGCTGCTGCTGGAACAGATTTGAACTCTAGACCTTAATCATAAAATGCTCCACCCAGTCTTAGTGGTAGTTTTCATCTCATAATTACTTGAACTATATCTCTTATTTTATAGATAAGAAAACTAAAACCAAGAGAGATTAAGCCACTTGTCAATGTCATCTGGTCAGCTTGTTAGTGGAATCACGTTCTTTCCCTTACTCTTATTCCAGGGTTCTCTACTATATTCTATAAATGTCAAATATTTGAATATCTTCATTGTAATTTAATTTAATCTTAATTTGACATCTTAATTTTAAGTTGATTTTGGCAACCATATACATGTATAAATACTGGAGATGAGCATCTTGAGGGAAAAGACTCCAAAGTTGTTCTTTCTCTATTACTTGTGGGGTCAAAGAGTAAGAGTTTCTGTATTTTTCTTCTCAACAGAAATCATTCCACTTTTAGAACCAGCTTCTATCTCAGTATACATTAAATGAATTACATCCCTTCCTCATATTAGGATTTACCACCTTATCATCCACTCTGCTTGCAAAGGCTAAAGGTTATCATTATGCTAAAATAATTTGAATAAAGTATATATTGATCCAACACTCACCCCTACAAATTCAAAACACAGAATTAGGTCTTTGTTAATATATTTTATCACCAGTATCCTTTTTCTCACAGTGACAGACTAGGAAATAAAATGTTGTAAACCCACATCTGATAATTGCATACTCTTGTTGTCTAGCACTTAGCAACAGTTTGTAAACCACCATAACAGCCACCAATGTTTGCTTCCTTCTTCAAAATCTAATAGTTGGAATTTGTTGGGAGAAGTCAATTTGGCCCAACCAAAGTCTTTTCCTGTCATGGCAGGAAATAACCACAATGTACCCTAAACTTGGTGTGTCCTTTCCTCCAGAATATCATCAAGAGAAGCTTCTTGGTGTAATGATTAGAGAACTGACTATGGAGTCCAAAAGATCAACATCTGACACACACTCTCTGGGAAAGTCCTTTGCCAAGTGGTTATACATTTCAAGAAGGTTTGTATCAACCATGGAAGTTTTCTTATTTGAGAGGTTTCCATACCATGAAATCACAAGCCCAGTCTCTATATGTGACAAATGCTGTACTTGGTACTGGAAATAAGAGAATAAATGCGAAAAAAAATTGTACTTAAGATCCCTATATCTTACTAAGATGGAACCTTGTCTAGGCAGTCAGCAGGACTGTGAATGGCCCCCATGGGACAAGAGATAGTCGTGACTTGTCCAGTTACAATAGTTAGAGTGATTTAATAATTGTTCAAAGAGTGAGTTGGAAGGGGTGAGGAAGGATCAAAGAAGAGGGAAAAGAGATGTAGACATTAAGATTCTTATCATGATTAGAACCCTTGTACCCTAATACTATGGTAGATACCTAGAAGAGATTTGCCCTCTGAGGTTAATGAACTCAATTAGGCATAGCTGTTTTCTTTAATACAAGTTTGATCTGTCTGTACCCATTTGTTTCACGCAGAAAAAAATTCTAATCCAGAGTCACAGATCAAAACAAAGACATAGCAGCAATCTCAAAGAACATATGAAGAATATATAGTCTAATCATTGTACCACAACATATGTATATGGGTAGGGAAGGAGGATAGCTCTAAATACTTGTCCTCTCACAGAGCCCTAGTGGAGATGAGGATAGAGGGCTGCACATATAAGTAATAATGTTTTCACTTTCAAACATTTACCCAGGTAAGCATCAGTTTCAGCAATAATTTTGATAAAAATAAATAAATAAATTATCAAGGCACGATAAAGCAGATTCAGGGTATATTCCAAGTTGCTGAATTTAAATGATTAGAAAACTGAGATTGCACCTTTAGCCCTCACAACTCTGTAATAATAAACTCAACAATTTCAAATACAATTATTTGTAAGCAGTTTGTTTTCTTTGACTACTGCCTAACAAAATATTTATTACTACAAATTTAATTTGAGAAATACATTCAATCATGGGTTTTTAACCTTTCTTGTATGTGTGTGTATGTGTGTCTGTCTGTGAGAGACAGGCAAATAGACCAACCCCTTTGACAAATTAATGAAGACTCTGGACTCATAGGAATAATGTGTTTTTTTTCCAAAAATTCAATTGTTCAAAACTAAAGGAAATACCAAATTCCAATTAGAGAGAAGTGAAAATAAAGATATTAATTGTTTTCCATTCACTTTTATAAAGCCCCTGAAATGCATCCATGGACTTCTTGGAGAATTCAGGTTAAGAATCCCTGTAATAAACTTAGCCTTAATTTTTTATTTATATATTTGATTTTCAAAGAAACCTTATATATTTTGATAAAAGGAAAGCTCAAGGAAGAATTCATAGAGAGGAATATAGAAAATAAAGTGGGAAATTTTGATTCCATAATATCAAAAAATTCTTTCACAAATTAAACCAGTACACTTAAAATAAGAAGGGAAATAATTTAATTTGGGGGAAAAATTTACAACCAGATCCTCTGATAAAGACCTAATATCCAATATGTATAAGGAACTGATTCAATTATATAATAATAATAATGGTCATTCTCAAAAGAAAAAATGCTTAAAGGATAGGCAGTTCTCAAAGAAATCCAAACTATAACAATAGCTATATTAAAATGCTTCAAATCATGAATAATTATAGAAATTCAAATTAAAACAACTCTGAGGTTCAACACAGTGAGAAAAATGCAAAATTGGAAAATGGAGGGACAACAGGAAAACTGATACAGGGGTGCACTGTTGATGTAGCTTGAATTAGTGAATGAATTAGTAGTGAATTAGTGAAGCTGTTCAAGAAAGTAACTGAAACTAACCAAAAACTGACCAAACTGTGGTGTGACCTAGTGATACTACAACTACATTTATCTCTTGTCAGGTCAAATAAAAAGGAAAAGGCCCCATATGTTCAGAAATACCTATAATAGCTCTTTTAGTTGCAGCAAAGAACTGGTGGGGGGGGATGGGATAGGCCATGACTATCAACTGAGGAATGATTGAATAAATAATACAGGATATGAATGCAATGAAATATTATTGTTCCATATGACAAAAGAGAACTTTTGCAGAGAAACTTGCGCAGAGTGAAGTGAGCAGAACAAAAGGAATAGTTTATGGAACATTGTAAAGAGAAACAACTTTAAAAGACTTATGATCTACTGACTGATCCATACAATGGGCAGCCACAATTCATGAGGGCTGATGAAGAAGCAGCCCACCCACCTCTAGACAGAGAGATGATGAACTCAAGGTATAGAATTTGTGGACATGATTGCCATTTCCTTAAAAGGTTTTTCTTTTCTTGTTATATTTGTGGGAGAGGATTTAGAAGGAAAAGAGAAGCTAGCAATGGGGCTGTCTGCCCTAAACTTATGCCAATCCTCTTTGTTCCTTGTTCTTTGTAACGAAAGAAGAGCTGCTATAAATATAAATTTTGTACAAATGAGTCCATTTCCTCTTTCTTTGATATGAATAGGAGATAGGCTTACATGTCCCATTTACCAAGATAATAGATATGAGATAGAATCTATCTCTTCTTTTGAAAACTTTCTACTCATATGCTCTAGTTTTGTAAAATGCATCTCATTTTTATATAACTAGAAGACATTTGTCAGGGAGGTTGCTGCAAATTTTTCTCCAGTTAAACATTTCCCTTCTAATTTTAACTTCATTGGTTTTCATTTTCAAAAGAATTTTTCAATTTTATGTAATAAAAAAGCAAGAAAAGAAAGAAGACAGTCATGACAATTTTTTCAATGATCAGAAAATAAGAGAGAAGTTCAGAAGGAAATGCCACCAAGATGGATAGTTTTAAAAGTAACATAATGAAACACTTTTCACGCAAATAAAATCAGCTCTAAATAAATAGGCAAAACACAATTGCTCATGGGCAGGCTGATTTAAGATAATAAAAATGACAATTCTTCTTAAATTACATATTTAGTGCCATACCATTCAAACTTCCAAAAAATTACTTAATTACTTAGAAAAATAGTAACTAAATTTATATGAAGGAACAAAGGTTCAAGAATATCAAGGGAATTATTGAAAAAATATTAAGGAAGGTGGCCTAGTCATACCAGTTCTAAAATTATATTATAAAGCATCAGTCATGAAAACTGTTTTGTAATGGCTATGAAATAAAGTGGTGGATCAGTGAAATAAAAGAGACAACAGTAAATGACTATAGTAATATATTGTTTGATAAACCCAAAGATTTCAGTTTCGGAGATAAAAGCTCACTCTTCAATAAAAACTGTTGGGAAAACTGTAATGTGGCTAGGCATAGACCAACATCTCAAACCCTATACCAAGATAAGGTCAAAAATGAGTGCAGGATTTAGACATAAAAGATAATATTATAAGCCAATTTAGGAGAACAAGGAATAGTATACCTGTCAAATCTATGGAAAGGGAGTTTGTGACCAAAGAAGAGATAGAGAACATGAACAACAAACTGGACAATTTTGATTATATTACATTTAAAAGTTTATGCACAAACAAAACCACTGCAACCAAGATTAAAAGAAATATAGTACTTGGGGAAACAATTTTTACAACTAGTGTCTCTGATAAAGGCTTCATTCCTCAAATATATGGAGAACTAAGTCAAATTTATAAGAATAGGAATCATTTCCTAGTTGTCAAATGGTCAAATGATATGAACAGGCAATTTTTCAGTTTAAGAAACTGAAGTTATCTGCAGTCATATGAAAAAAAATGCTTCAGATCATTAGTGATCAGAGAAATGCAAATGAAAACAACTGTGAGATATCACCTCATACCTATCAGATTGGCTAATAAGACAAA